>NW_028242249.1:0-86951 GCF_964263255.1 Lissotriton vulgaris
GGCAGATAACTAACCTACGGAGTGCTGAGTTGGCTTTCATTCAGAGGGAGAAAGTGTTTCCATATATAAATATATATATATATATATATATATATATATATATATATATATATTCAATGAAAAAACCATTGGTTATAGAAGATATATAGTTAGGAATTTGCATTTACAAAACCTTGAAAATTCAATGAAAAAACCATTGGTTATAGAACATATATAGTTAGGAATTTGCATTTACAAAACCTTATTTTACTCGCATAAAACCATTGAAATTCCATATATAGTTAGATGCGCTAACTATATATCGCGCACCCGCAATCCACTGCTGATGATGTCACATATTACATCATTCATGACATGGTCAGTGACATCACTGATGACATCACTGATGACATTATCCAGTGACTGTATGTTTCTGTAAAGTTAAAATATGTCTTACATATTGAAGAATGAGTGGATGTATAAGTGTCTGGATAAAGGATTTAGTAGGTGCATGACTGACTGTATGAGAGAGTGATTAAATGTGTCTCACTGAGTGCATTGGTTAGTGACTAAACTGTCTGAATGTGTGCATCAGTATGTCTGTTGTTGTATAAGATGCTGCATGTGTTATTCTGTACCTATATGAGTAACTATATGGGTTATTGATTGGTTGCCCAAGTATTTGTATGGGAGAGCGAGTGTGTGTGTGTGGGTGTCTGGGGGGTGTGTGACTCTGTGCATAGATGTGTGAGCAGTGGATTCACTAGATGTATGGGTTCAAAAGTGCATGTGGAAACAGCTGTATGGGCGGTTGACTGTGTGCATGAGTGTATTGGTGAGTGAATGGATATCTCAGTGCTACATGTCAAAGTAAGTACATATGTAAAACACAGTACATGTGAGAGTTGACATATATAAATAACTGTGCATAAGAGCCAGTGAATGTGTGAGTGGCTGTATGGATCATTGTGAACTTGTATCAGGGATTGTATAAGCGAGTAAATATGTGTTAGTATATGTTTGAATAAGTAAAGTTTGTATAACTGTATAGTTGAGGAAATGGAGGTGTGATTGATTCTTTGCATGACTGACTAGGTGTGTGAGTAACTCCATGGATGAGTGACAGTCTGTGAGTGTCTGTTTACACTGATTGTATCTAAGGTTATATTAGAGTCTGAAGAGGTTCATCGTATTATCACATGAATGATGTCATCAGTGATGTGATCAGTAATGTCAAATGAGATGTCATCAGTGATGTCATCAGTGATGTCATTTGAGATGTTGTCAGTGATGTCATTTGAGATGTCATCAGTGATGTCATCAGTGATGTCACTGACCATGTCATGAATGATGTAATATGTGACATCATCAGCAGTGGATTGCGGGTGCGCGATATATAGTTAGCGCATCTAACTATATATGGAATTTCAATGGTTTTATGCGAGTAAAATAAGGTTTTGTAAATGCAAATTCCTAACTATATATGTTCTATAACCAATGGTTTTTTCATTGAATTTTCAAGGTTTTGTAAATGCAAATTCCTAACTATATATCTTCTATAACCAATGGTTTTTTCATTGAATTTTCAAGGTTTTGTAAATGCAAATTCCTAACTATATATGGACTATAACCTATGGTTTTTTCTGTGAATTTCATTGGTTTTTTAAAAGCTAACATCTGTAGCTGTAAAATGTATTCTACTTTAAAACCCAAAATATATTTCAGATGTTTATTGATAATTTTAATTGAAATATTTTTTTTCTTCGCTTCCGGTAAGCGAACCGGGAAGCTTTCCGTTAGCTCATCTTGATGCCGCGATCTAGTACGCGAACCGGTAAACCTTACGTTAGCGGAACTGTGACGCGTCGTGGAAGCGCGACGTATAATTGTCGCGAATGCGTCTTATGACGCGCCGCTTTAGCGCTCCCGAAAGTGCTCGGGACCGCGAACCGGAAACGATGCGGGACGCGGCGCGCACCGCGTAACGTGAGCGGAACAAGTCATGTGAATTGTTTATCGAAGTTTTCATTGGTTCATTTCACTTTTGGTTTCCAAATGATGTATGACTAGGTCATGTGATCTAAAAATAACACTTTTCATTGGTTCCGAACTTTTGCTTTTCCAAAATCACGTAAACCCCTTCTTCTTTCCTCACTCTGACTTTCATCTTGGTGAGAGAAAGACCATTTTCCATTTTGATTACAATGGCTTCTATCTTTGCTTCAGCTGGTGGACCCCCACCACCACCTCAACCTCCTCATGACAAGAGAGGACCACCATCTCAATTCATCTCAAACAGAGAGGAAGAAGAAGACGACTTAGAAGAAGAGGACACTGATGAACCTGAATTTATTCCGGAGTTGCCCCGTGTTTCCAGAAGGAAAACAAGTTTCATTTGGCAATTTTTCTCAATTCCTCGAGGGGAGAAGAAAGTTAATGCAAAATATGCCACCTGCCTAATTTGCAAAAAAAGATTATCTCGAGGCACAGAGAAAAAGTATAGTATGGGCAACTATACTATGCATCGCCATATGGTCAGGTGGCATCCATTAAATTACAGCCGGGCAGAGTTAAGGGATCTGCAAGATAATCCCCCGACAACTCTTGTGGCCAAATCAACTTCTAATATAAATTTGACTGTAAGAGAGGCACAGGAAACTGTGCCAAACATACAGCCAAACTTCAAGCACATGAAGTTTACGTGCATACATTGTGGTGCTATGCTCTCATGTGGCAACATGAGCGTAAACTTAATAAACTTGGTGTATGATAACCATAACTGCCCTAACCCACCCAAGCAGTAATTTTTTCTTTGCTCCTGTTGAGCCCTTTTCGATGCCTGTTTTTTTGTTGTTTCCCCTCCATGAAAAACACAAAAAAAACATAAAACTGTTCTAAAAATACAAAAAAAACAAAAAATGTTCAGAAAATAAAAAAAAATTAAAAAACATCAAAAACATTAAAAAAAGTTCTTTTCAGAACTACCTCCCCTTTCAAATAAAATTGCTAGAATGTTTAACACTCTAGCAAGCTCTATTTCTTTTGGTTCGCTTCAAGTTCGCTGACCGGTTCGCGAACTTGAAGCGAACCAAAAAAATATTTTTTAAAAAAAAAGAAGAGTTAGTATAAGGGAAGTAAACAGAGAATAATGTAAAAAGAAAGACAGCTATAGAGAGTAAATCAGAGATAGTGTCAGTGACATCATCAGCAGTGCATTGCGGGTAAAAAGAGTAGAAAACATTTACCTTATAATTCTTGTTACCTTTTTTAAATATTTTTTCATACTTTCAATCTGTAAAAGAGAAAACATACATTTCCAAAAATATTACTACATGTATTTAAAAATTACAAAAGAAAAGGGAAAAGGTTCAAGAAGAAACACTTTTTCAACAATTTTGACATTTACAGAAGCCTCTGCTTCTCTACGTCCCCTACACAATCCTAAAGATATATATTTTAAATAAACAGTATCTTCATGCTGATGAACTGAGACCTATTTTTCAACATGGTACTTCTTTTGCACTGCTGATGTCTCACAATAGTGATGCAATAGCAGCGCAAAAAAGATGTAAAGCCATCATAAAATGGTCTCTAATATTTTAAATGATAGTTTCAGGATGCAAATAAGATGTGTGCTTTGAAGAGCTTTCTTTGAGGTGAGGCCTATTCCTTTTTTTAAAAAAAACAGTACCCGGAAATACAGCACTATAAGCATTAAAATTGACACTTACAGAAGACTCAGTTTTTCCATATCTACCTCACATTTCTAAATGTATATCATAAGTACAAACAGAAGAACATTAATTATACATGTTTTATGGTTTATTTTTGCTGTTCTCAGAATGTATCAAATTTCACTTAAATCAGTGACTTGAACGTATTCATCATGTAACAGAGGGGAAAAAAACACAATCAAAATGACTGTGTTTAAAAAACCCATACAACCTAAGAAATCTGATTTCAAAACTCCTTAAAATTAACTTACTTTCAATGACGTCGAAGGATCTCCTATGAACAGCATTCACTCTGTTGTGCTATAAATATTTTCAGCCCGCCACTTTCTGAAATAAAACCTCCATCGATACGAAAAATATGTTACATAGAAGAAAACAGTTCTCTCATTCTATCACATGTTTCCACTAGGCCAAATCATGTTGCCGCGATTCGCTACTCTTGTAATTCTTCCAATCAAATCCCGACATTTTCTATTTTCGCAACTTTCTAAAAAAAAACATTTGAGATTATATTCACAATCCTGGACTACTAATATCTTACCCTTCTTTGTCACTCATGTTCTCCTTTTCCTATGACACTGATACTGCTTACTATGAAGCAGACTTACTTGCATCAGGTTTATATAGTTGGATTTTTAAATTGACATTATAATTAAAAGTTTTGGACCAATAATCTAGACAGCATTGCAGACTTACATTCCCTCTACTTCATGAACCTTTTGCAATTCTTCACAAAAAATCCAGAGATTCTTTCATTAAAATTTTGGTTTTAAAAACACCAGGTAAGAATTTTTAAGGTCAAACGGCAATTTTTTTTTTAAAGTTACAACGGAATCATTGCAGAATGACCAGCCGTTTCCAGACTTTAAATAAGCTGTATAATGTCCTGATGTTGTTGAAGGACCATCGTGATAGATAATTGCTACAGTTACAAAAGTCCTTCCTGATATTGAAAGCTGAGAAGCCACAAAATTTTTTATTAAAGTTGACAATTTTGATCCATCAGGCCTACATCGTTGAATCATTAAAATGACATACTGTCCATATCTACGTATAAATAATGTTGACATCATTTCAGATTTACATTGGCTACACTCCATGTTGTGATCCGCTGCATTTACTAGCTTATTAAAGGAGACTGATTTACTGTCTGGCAAAGTTAAATATATAAATCTTTCTGAGTCTACACTAGTAGTACTTGATACCCTACAATTCTCGCAGTCATGCTGCCATTGATAAGAAAGCCCAAACAGGTGATCTACATCTACACCCTCATCTTGCAATACATCAAGCATATACATTAAAAACTCCTGACAATCTTGCTGATTATTTTCAGAGAAGTCTGTTTGCCCTGAACATTCATCTAACAGATAACGAACTTCAGACACACTTTCTACTTTTGTTCGATCACTGCTACATTTCTCGAAAACAGAATTCAATAAACAGCATAAAATTTGTTCTGAATTCAACAGAATCTGTTCTTTTAAACTCTCTAGTGAAAAGAGAACATTAACCACTACATTTGCATAGCAGTTGACACCAGAACTGTTTTCAAATTGAAAACCGACAACATCTTCAACAGAATCCACTTTCTTTCTGCTAACAATTTTCGGTTCATTAACTTTTAGTCTTTTTGCAACAACCTCCCTACTATTACTGATATTTCTACGTTTCCGGCCTACCACACGTTTCTCAAACAAAGGATATTGAGGCAAATGTGGCTCATACTCTCTTCTTAACCTATTGTATTCCTTAACACAATCTAGATCCGCACAAATGTTTGTGACATCACAGTCAATCAAGTACAATCCTGATAAAGTTCTTACTCGTGACAATGCCACATATGCCATACCCTCCTTGAACACAGAACTGCCAATATTCACCAATGCACTGTCTACACTTAAACCTTGCGATTTATGAATTGTTACCGCATATGCCAAGCAAACAGGAAACTGTTTACGGCGAACATATAAGTCTTTAACAAGCAAAAACCTAGCAGAACAACGACTAATTAGCTGTACTTCCTCAATGCCATCAAATTTAATTTTTAAAAATTCTATTCCATCTCTACTTCTGTACTTCTGAAAATCAACAACATTACCCATTGATCCATTTACCAGACCTCTTTCAACATGTAAATTTCTTCTCAAAATGATTCGGCAATTTAAACACACATTCAAAGTCTTTTCAAAACCCGCTGTTTTAGATATAGTCTTCTCTAATGAATCCAATTTTGATTTCAAATTTTCTGACAAAATAATTGTTGATCCCATGTGCTCTATTTTGTCAATAGCTTCAAGTTTCACAATCTCTTGCTTTTCTAAATTCAACATTTTGTTGTTGAAGATGGCACATTCTGAAAGAGTTGGCATCAAACATATTCCGGATTTCTTCTCAGTAATTTTCTGAAAAATATTCTCAGCCACAATCTCTTGTTCGGGATATAAATTTGAAAGTAATCGTGCATTCAAAGCTTCTTTTCCATGCTCGGTCACTTTTCCAATTCTAATATCTTGTAGAATATTCTTGTAATCTTCATCTTTTGCCTGACGCATATTTTCATGCAGTTCAGCATAATTGAAGTTTAACCATATATTGACGTTGCCAATGCTCCCTAGGCACTTCCTGGTATCTTCATGCGTGAGTATTTTGAACACAGGTTCTCCTTTTACTGGTGTCAGCTGCAGAAGATCTCCAAAAACAATGATGTGTTTGCCACCAAATAACACATCATATTCAGTTTTAAGTACTTCTTGCATTCTCAAATGCACAAAGGCAAGCATGATATTGGAAACCATGCTTACTTCGTCAATGATAAGTAGTTTCATTTTCCTCAAGACTCTTGAAACTTCAAAGCAAGCATCCCCAGTTAACTTGTGATATTGTAATTTGTTGTCATGCTCCACCGGCAGCATCAGTAGACGATGCAAAGTAATACCTTTAATGTTATGTGCTGCAAGTCCAGTAGGAGCGGTGACAACACAAGACAGCGATGACTCAGTCCTTTCCTGCAAATAGCATGAAATTGCTTTAATAAGGAAACTTTTTCCAGTTCCCGCTTCTCCACTCACATACAGTCGGACAGGCTTCAACGATGTACATGAGCACTCTTTCTTCTCATGACTTAATCCATGCTCAATTTGCTTGGTAACTTCTTCATATATTTTCCTCTGCTCAACATTGAGTTGTTTTTCCAAGTCTTCTAAGTTAACTGAATCCTCCTGAGCATGTGCCATGGCTCTTTCCACTTCATTCATAGCAGTGGCAGCTTCATTTTCGATAATAGGTCCTCCAAGTGGATCTTGACTCAATGAAACAGAACTCTGACTGTCCTGAGAACTGTCTCTGGCAATCTCGGCTGCAATCGTTGCTTCCTGCTCAATTTCCAAAGTTAGCATTTCTTGATATTTGAGAAAAGCAGGACATTCTATGCTATCCTTAGCAGCAGTGAAAGAGTCTTCGTAACAGAGGAAATCTCCAAGCAGTTCCTCTTCTGCACGCCAAGGCTTGAAAAGTTGCAAAAGTGCTAAATAGAAAAACTCCTTTGTTTCTGAAGATTCGCCACTCAATTTTCGATGGTTTACTAATTGGCATTTTCTTTGCTTGACCAGGCATCCCTCACTTCCAATTACAGCATACACTCCTTTCTCAATATCTTCTTTGATGTTCCTCTTGAATATATAATTTTGTAGAACCTCATATAGACAAACATTCTCAAGGTGACTGCTTCGATTTGGATAATATGTATCCAACATGTTGGTCTTCAAAATATCAGTACTGTTTGGTTCCTTTTCTGCCAAATATTCAATTTCCCGGACAGGTTTTAGAACCCGATTTCGCGTTGCAGCAAGACCAAGACTCGCCCAAACAATACTCCTGGATTTGGCATAGAGACTTGCTGAAGACAATCGATCTGAACATTCGTAAGCTCCGATTTCTCGATGCGACAACATCTTCAGACTGAAACTGTACAACTTCTTGCTGAGGCTCTTTTCATGGGAAATGTCCTCCCACATATCCTTCAGTTCTGTCTTTTCTTTTTTGGTGATGTAAGATGTCACATACCGAGCCACAGCCATACAGTTGTCACCCACAAACTGTATATCCATGTTAGCATTCCACATGGACAAAATCACTGGGTTGTAGTCGTTGATGTACTTGGACTCTTCGTTCCTTTTCAAATTGTATGTATTTTTGGGTGATTTCCTCGTCACATTATGTCGCAGTGAAGACATCAAACTGTTCACTTTTCCTTTAGAAATCACCGGTCGTGGAAAGTTGAAACGACATTTGGTGTAGAACTTGTCCTTGTTTCTGAATTTACGACGACAGTACTTTCCACAACGATGGCTTTGGAAACGTAAAACTTGTTCTCTTAGGCTTTTCTTCTCCGTTGCGTTTGGAACAGCACACGTAGAATACTGTTCTATGAAATTCATCACTAAGTCATCCGGATCTGTTCCAAATTTAGGTGCATCCTTGATCCACAACAACATATGTATATGAGGAGCACCTCTTGCTTGGTACTCCTTTCTCCAGAAGAAATCCAACACCTCTCCAAGAGGTGGATTCTTCTTATTTGTGATGAAAGACATCATAGCTTCAAATCTATGATTGAAGTACCTGCATACATTCACAGGATCCAAAGAACACAGTTCTCCAGGTGTCTTGAATTCAATGTTTTCAATATTTCCATTTGCCTCCCGTAGAAATTCAAGTAAGTCTTCCCAGCCATACTCGGCACAGCTCAGAGTGAGGAACCATGTCGGAGTTCCTAAGTTCCTCAGCATACATTTTAAATCACCATGACGACGGTACCAGTACTCATTAGTACCACGCTGACACGCCATGAGATTAATTAAGTGAGAATCCAAAATACTGTCTTGGACATTGACTTTATGCATAAAGTCCCTTGCCGAGATATTTCGCATCTGTATACCACTTTTTAAGATGTGGTTAACTGCATATGACAGTCCAGACAGATCGCTTTCAAACAGGAGATGAAACAAATATGGAATGCATTGACGAAACCTAGGATCGCCTGCATACAATCGTAAAGTCCGGTATTCAGACGCAGGAATTTGATGAGGTCGCTCATCATATCTTCCTCCTCGACCTGTTGAAAATAGCTGTGGGAAACACCGAGCTTCCAAACTTTCCTCCCAAACACTAATGGGACTCCCTTTAGCTTGTTTCATTTGAAACAACTCAATAGCATTCCCCATGACTTCCTTGGAATGCAAAGGATGAACACTATAATGTTCATATATTTCTTCACTTTTAGAATCCTCTACTTTCTCAATTTGGCCAACACACAAATCGCTATCCTCTTCATCACTTACTTCCTCTTCTGCAACATATACATTCTTATAGTACTTATTATTTGTCTTCAAATACACTGTTGCTTTTTTGACTTTCCTAACATCCACTAAATCTTGCCATATTTTCTTATTCTTTGTCGGAACCCCATTAACTAAGATAACCAGAGGTTCCTCTTCCACTTTTTCTATTCCAATTGTGTTAATGTTTTTGTTCAAATCTAGAGGCAAATAAACAACTCTTCCCTTTAATCCTCGCTGTAAATCTGCTGGAGGCAACTTCCCTGTCGTTGGCTCCATTCTTACAATAGCCTGAAAGGGATGGATACTTTGAATCAAAATACATTCATAAGTATTTAAATCCTTCAATTCAGAAGGAATCTCAACCAATTCCAGATTATTATGTACTGCCCTAGCAGGCATCTGGTTTTGGTTTAATTTATTACAACAATAAGTACACACACGTTGATCCGATCCTAAATCAAAATAATTTTCTACCATCAAGTATGTGGCAAAATCCTTCCATTCACTATTATTTTCCCTTTCACTTTTTCCATATAAATCCACTACTTTAGTCTGATTCTTATAATAAGTGCGTCGACAACATACACAAGTGAAATTAGGCCTCTCACTTGATTTCATCTGAAAAGTGGCAATTTCCTTCTGAAAATTATCTGTACTGGAAACCTGTACATTATCTTCAACATTACCCTCTACTTCAGGGTCAATTTGAACATTCTCATCTTTACTACTAAAGTAACAAAACTCAATTTCTTCACAAATATTCTTCATATCTATTTCTGAACCATGTAAAAGAGCAGCACATAATTGTTTAAGCATAATTGCTGGACTCTTAGCATAATACAACATTCTCACTAATTTTCTCACTTTATTATGATGCACTGCTACCATCCTGAAATGATGAAAAACACTCTGGCATACTCTCCTGGAAAGACAAGCCAGTGAATGACCACGCAAACCTGTCATTTGTCTCACTCTGCAAGGATCTAAATTTTGCAACAACTTCATTTTCTGCTTCAAACTTTTCTTATTAAATGTCCGTATAAAATCACAAAGCAAATTGATGGAAACCTGTCGCATACTGCAAATAGAACTACACTTCCAAATGTACACAGGACCCTTAGGACGTCTTCCTAAAACCTCATGACCTAACACCTCATCTGTCTCTGTTGTCACAAGTTTTTCTTTTTCAACAGGACAACCATCCTTCACTTCATAAGCTCGACCACTGGTGTCAACTGCAAACACCAAATCATTATCCTGAAAATAACTCTCCTCATTAAAAAATGCCTCAGAACTTGAACTATGCATCCATTCTCCGGAAAAAACTTCACAAAAGTTACTACGATTTACTACTCTCTTCCATCTACTGTTTGTTTTGAAATCAGAAATTACCTTGCTTAGTTTCCTAATTCTATTGATTACCAAAATAAACAACTTCCGCTTAATTTCAAAAGCATGATCAATAATTTTCTCTACATTTTTCTTCTTCTTATAAAATGCCGCTTTCTGTTGGCCTTTTTTAATATTTCTTAATAAATTAACTATTATCCTGTTACGGAACATTCGATGTCGAATGTCCCTAAACTGTTGTTTCCTTCTACTATCATGCACAGAGTTATCTCTTCCTCTACCAATAACATTTTTGATGGCTCTTTCCTTTCCATTTAAATTACTCTTCTTTTTCTGAACTGAAACATTTTGGCGAAAAATACTTTTTTTTCTAAAAATACTTTTTAAGAATGATTTTGTGCTCTTACCCGGAGCTTTCTTGGTGTTTTGATAAGTATTTGGGGAAGAGGACTGCTGCAATAAAACATCATCCTGCTGTCTTTGACGTTTTCTAGCCTTTCGAATTCTATTTTTCGTAGGCATTTTTCAAATTTAAAAAAGATCTGCAGTTGAATCTGTGGAAAAATATAATGAAAAATGTTATTAAGCACTATTACCAAACAGTAAATGAATAACAGTCATCAAAAACTTAACGTCCTACTTATTATTTAACATAGAAAATCTTTTGCACCAGCACTGCATCACAAGGACATTTTCAGTCATTTCCTCTTGAATGCAGATATACAATTGATTTATGTGCCGTGTTTATAAACGATTTTTTGAAATCAATTACATTTCTGGATATGTACTGCTAGAGCTTTATAGGTTACTTTGGGTCATATTTATAAGGCATATGAGTGTCTATAATGTTATTTTTCCTTTTTAAATGGAAAGCGTTGTTCATGGTGCAAGTTTCTTATAAATACGCTTCCACCTGCGAAACGGAACTTTGCGCGCAGAAAGCTGATTGGCTCTCCGGTGTCTGTCAACATTCTAAACAGACCGGAGCGGCCGCCATCTTATCTCTCGGTAGGATCGAGAGAGAAGAAGAGGTGAAAAACGAAGGGGGAATTTAATGAAAGGGGGCAAGGTATACCCCTCTTGACCCCCTAGGAATGTTGTTGGGGTTTTTAAAGGGTCCCGTGGGGAAAATAAAAAAAATATATTTTTCACGGTAGAAGCGCTTTCCGAACACCGAACTGGGCCGCAAACTGCTGGCAAAACGGGAATAGGTATAAGGGGGTGCGGGAGACCATTTTGTGCTTCGTTTTAATTAAATTACTAACTATAAGGGGGTGCGGGAGACGTATCCTAATCCCTTATATTTTCTGAGGGTGGCTGAGAAGGCTCATATATGTTGATACATGTGTTCCAGCGGCTCTGTGTGAGCTTTTTTTTTTCTTTGCTGCGTCACGTTTGTTAACGTTCGATTCGAAGGAAATCGGGAAGTGTTGACAACCATTTTGTCAGTGCGATAAAATATTTCGTTATAAATGAATTCTTATTGATAAACATTGTCTGCGCCATCTTGTCTTTTTTACAATGCCACAATTTTGTCGTACACGGTAGCCATTTTAGATGCCAGGCCGGTCCCAGGCTATCACCTAGCCCTGCGGATGTAGTTTATGGCCCCAGCTGTAGAGAATCCACACATACCAACCCTCCCGATTCAAGCGTCAGACTACTGATTTCAGTGCTACTCTCCCGCCTCCCGATTCCTGCAACCAAAAACGCGGGGGTATATTACCAACCACTAGCGATAACTTCTTTAGAGACAAAAATTATCGCCGCACATCGGCGATTTTTATCGCAGATAAACCTTGCTATTAGCAAGGTTTATCGCAAATGCGATGAAAAACGGCCGCAATGCATGAATATCGCTGAAAAGTCAGCAATATTCATGCATTATCCAGCAAATGCTCTTAGCCATGTTATCCACCTCTCATTAGATAACATGGCTAAGAACTGCTCGCAAATGCGATAAGAAGCGGCCGCAATGCATCAATATTGCTGAAAAGTCAGCGATATTCATGCATTATCCAGCATATGCTTTTAGCCATGTTATCCACCTCCCATTGGATAACATGGCTAAGAACTGCTCATGGTCCCATGAGGAACGCTTTCCATTTAAAAACGAAAAAATAACATTATAGAAAAGAATCGTTTTTAAACACAACATATAAATCAATTGTATACCTGCATTCAAGAAGAAATGACTGAAAATATCCTTGAGACACATGAAAGCGTTTTCTGGAATGCCCTAGCACCATTTTTTGGACATTATTAACATGGCTATGTAACTCCCATAATCAAAATCTAAATTTGCCAAGCGCAGGTGGCAACGTATTTACAAGACACTTGCCCCATGAGGAATGCTTTCCATTTAAAAAGGAAAAAAATAACATCAATTACACTCAAATGCCTTATAAATATGACCCAAAGCTCTAGCAGTACATATCCAGAAATGTAATTAATGTCAAAAATGGTTTTTAAAAACAACATATCTGTTTCAGCTTTCATAAGAGACCATGGAATGGGCTTCCTATACAACAATAACTTGTGTTACTGCATGCCAGAATGCTACACCGAATATGCAATTACAATTTCTCAAAGTAACAAAATCTATTTCTATACCACTACAGACAAAGCCACAGTTTAAAAACACATCTTTCTTCATCATTTTCTCCTTAGCAAGGTTTATCGCAAATGCAAAAAAAACGGCCGCAATGCATAAATATCGCTGAAAAGTGAACGATATTCATGCATTATCCAACAGATGCTCTTAGCCATGTTATCCACCTCCCATTGGATAACATGGCGAAGAACTGCTCGCAAATGCGAAAAAAAACGGCCGCAATGCATGAATATCGTTGAAAAGTCAGCGATATTCATGCATTGTCCAGCAAATGCTCTGAGCCATGTTATCCACTTCCCATTAAATAACATGGCTAAGAACTGCTCAGGGCCCCATGAGGAACGCTTTCCATTTAAAAAGGAAAAATAACATCAAAGACACTCAAATGCCTTTTAAATATGACCCAAAACAACCTATGAAGCTCTAGCAGTACATATGCAGAAATGTAATTGATTTCAAAAACTATTTTTATAAACAACATATCTGTTTCAGCTTACATAAGAGACCATGGACTGGGCTTCATATACAACAATAACTTGTATAACTGCATTCCAGAATGCTACACCGAATATGCAATTACAATTTCTCTAAGTAACAAAATCTATTTCTTAGAGCTGACGTGCAGCGAGTGCAGCTCCCTTACCTTCGTTTTCCTGTTTTGCTGACACCCACGCCTCGCGGCCCCCGCTCCGCGGGAGCCGCTCGCAGGCCAGGTACTTTGGCAGTCTTGTGTTACTGGACCCCCCCGAGTGCATAGGAGCACCAACGCAGCCTTGTTGAGCCGGCATTTGCACCTGAAGGCGTGAGGCGGGACTGCGAGGACCAGCAGGCAGCGCGGCGCTGATCGGCCGCAGCTGGTCCTCTTCCCGCCCCTCCACCGGTCAAAACCATCGTGCCGAGTGAGTCGCCTGGGACTTTCCTTAGAGCTGACGTGCAGCGAGTGCAGCTCCCTTACCTTCGTTTTCCTGTTTTGCTGACACCCACGCCTCGCGGCCCCCGCTCCGCGGGTGCCGCTCGCAGGCCAGGTACTTTGGCAGTCTTGTGTTACTGGACCCCCCCGAGTGCATAGGAGCACCAACGCAGCCTTGTTGAGCCGGCATTTGCACCTGAAGGCGTGAGGCGGGACTGCGAGGACCAGCAGGCAGCGCGGCGCTGATCGGCCGCAGCTGGTCCTCTTCCCGCCCCTCCACCTGTCCCTCCCATATAATCTGCAGCAGCAACGCGCACGCGGGACGCGCGCGGGGCGACTACCGGGGCGAAGACCGGGCAAAGAGCGGGCCGTTTAAGGCCGTTCAAGGACGGCAGAGGACGGCCCTGGCCCAGAACCCCTGCTTCTTCGCCCTTGATAACTATAACGTCTAAGATGTCGACCATACGCAACAGAACTCGAAGTTGCGCGAAAAAAGCTACGGCGGTAGCACAGGTGACCGGACCTATTGATCTTTTTATTTCACGTGTACATGAGACTATTGACCAAAGTATTGTTTTATTGGAAAAAAGAGTCTCCATGGACCTTGCAAACGCTAGGCGCTCATCCTTGGGCCCCTTGGCAAAGGTTAAATCACCTGCCTT
Source organism: Lissotriton vulgaris (assembly GCF_964263255.1). Classification (NCBI taxonomy): domain Eukaryota; kingdom Metazoa; phylum Chordata; class Amphibia; order Caudata; family Salamandridae; genus Lissotriton; species Lissotriton vulgaris. Next base: position 14,592 of record NW_028242249.1, read on the forward strand.
GCAGACTTTGAATAATTGCTCCCTACCCATAACCATGCCTACTAATAGTGCTCCGACTGTACCAAATACTGTTGATCTATCGGTTGCCCCATCAGACTCAGACCCGTCTTTTGAAGACCTGGAGGTTACACCAGATCTAGAAACCTGTCAGTCACCTGACAAAGCGGCGCCGAGTCTGAGCGGGTTTAACGATGTGGAAACAGCTCCTGTACCTAATGTCCCCAGGAGAAGGGCTCCTAACCTCCCCAAGGTTACATCGAAGGGTAAAAATAAAGTAAAAGCACCAGTTAGGAATCACAATTTGATTTCCCCCACTCCACAAATGACATCAGGTATTCCGTGCTGGGTGCAAAACATGGTAACAGATTTAAAACTAGACCTTGAAGCCACTTTAACAGCACAAATCAAGCCTTTAATTTCTAAAGTGGACAGGCTTACATCTTTAATACACTCTAAATGGCCACACAAAAAGCAGGGACAAGGGCCTGATCAGCTACAAGGGATCACAGAATTAGCCCCTAAATGTGTATCGAGTATCCAGCCCCCTAAAGACGTATCAAATAAGGTTCAAGCTATTGCAGCCCCTGGGAACCCAGTTATATCCCTTGTGTCGCAAACAGGGAACAACTCCGTCCAACCCACAAATATACCGATTTCAAAGGAGAAGGCTCCTGCTCAGGCGAATCAACACCCTGTTGTTGATAATATTACCACCTCCACTATTCAAGCAAAAGAAGTTACAGGGAAATCTAATCCATCTTCTGCATCTCTTCCTACAAACAAACCAGAAGGGCCTAAGCCAAAGCAGGCACGTTTTAGGTCCATTAATTTACCACCAGAGGTTTCCCCTTTTGTTGTTGTGTTGACAGCAGTTCCCCCATTGAAGGAGGGAGTAAAAGAAACGTTTACCGAGCTTAGAAATAAATGTGCTCAATGGCTCCACCTACATAAACCTCTACCTAATAACATGAACGGTGAAATTCTTACCGTGCGTAGAGGGGACTGGGTGGGCAGAAGCAAGAAAACAATAGTAGGGGACGTAATCACAGTTAATTTTAGGGATGTAGGGGCAGCAAGCTATATATGTAATGCACCCAATAGTGGTCCTGCGACCCAAATTAACCCACTTCCTTTGTCTTATTTTTTACCAATGTCCTCACGACCTAACCCTCCCTGTTCCACTTTTCAAAGTAACAGAGGACCTGGGTACCCTCCACAGCAAGCTGCCAAACCTTGGCTGCAACCACCTTATCCGCCTCCTTTTTTCCCACATTATGTTAATTTACAGCAGCAGCTATCAAATGCTTCACCTTTTCCTATGCATCAAGTTAAATCCCACTGGCAACACCCTTTTTATTTTCCGCCATCCTTACCTCAGTCTGCTTACCAGTGGCAGCAATCCTTTCAGCCACCACAATTAGATAAACATCCGTGGCAACAAACATGGCAGGACCTGTCCCACTCCCAAGACCCCCTGTCCTCACAATTCGCCCATCCAAATAGATATGCCGTGCTAGATGAGGTAGACTGACTCAGCCCTCCAGAAGCACTGGATCTAAACATTTCTACGCCCTATCTTGATATGGTGTGTTCTTCTTCTCCTGTCACGCCCTTAGCCGCATTTCCCGAATCTATAATATTGACATCCCTAACAACTCCCCTGCATATAGGTAAATGGGGTAGCTCTGACACATGTATAACTACTGCTAGCCCCAGCTTAAGCCCAGATACCATCTCTCGGGAAGATGGTCCTGCCTTATTACCACCAGCAGCTCAGCCGGAGTCGTCTGTTGTTGGTGATTTTGGTAAACCAGCAGGACTTTCTCTTATTTCCTGGAACATCGCTGGCCTTACCTGCAAATTAGGTACACCCTTCTGGACCAGCTTTATGGGAGAGGGATTTGACCTAATTCTATTGCAGGAAACTTGGTGCCCAGACCCCATTAATATCGAAGGGTATGCATCCTACTGTCTTAGAGCAACCAAATCCAGCTCGGGCAGGGCTAAGGGGGGCCTTTTGTTGCTTTTGTCAACCAAGCTGTGTGACTGTACGGTCAAATATAGTACGACCGTGGGGACACACAGCCAAGTTATAAGGGTGGAGTGTAGGAAGAATATTGATTTAGTCATTGTAAATTTCTATAACAATATTTTTGATGCTACTAGGGGGTATATTTTACTGCCTCTAGAAAGGGAAATTACTAAGGCCCTTGATATCTCGAAAAGAAAGGCTGAGGTGGTTTGGGCTGGCGATTTTAACTTGCAGCCCTGCCATCTGTCTAACGGGAACATCTGTGGCTTCGATGCAGCATCGAGTAGCCATTGGGGAGACCTGGGGGCGAGGGAGGATTCTCCCCACTTCCAACACTGCAGTTATGGTTCCACATTAAATAATATGCTAGTCACGCTAGACATGACCCTGTTAAACTGCAATACTAACAACCGGGCAATAACATGCCCTACATTTACAGGCAGAGATGCAGGTTCATTTATAGATCACATTTTGCTGTCTAGCAGTGGAGACTACACTGATTTGTATGTAAACGAAGAAAGCCTCAGTGACCATAACAGCCTACGTGTTACCCTCTTGGGGCATGGTACCTCATTAGTTCCAGGTGGTAAATGTACAACCGACATAGTGCCTATTAGACCAAAGGGCCTAAGGGTCAAATGGACTGGTTTAAACTCTAAAGTTAAGCAGAAGGAGGTTCTTACTCAATGCAAGAATCAAATTAGTCACTGTTTGGATGATGAGTGTGATTCTGGCTGCTTAATAGATTACTTTGTATCTATGAATAGTATTATCGATGGTATTTTCACTAAGACCCCGTCAGCCAATAGTGGTCCAAAGCAGGGGTGGTTCGATAAGACCTGTATAGTCGCCCTCCGCGATCTAAAGAATGCTTTAGGCACCAAACCACGCGTCAAGGCGGATATACAATATTTCAGGGCCAGTTACAAAACAGCAATTAATAAAAGGAAAAGGGTATTACAGACTGAAGCGTGGGATAAGCTGAAGGAGGCTGCTGAGACCAAAAATAGTAAACTGTATTGGGAAACAATTAATAGCCCGTTTCTCAATAAAGAAAACGTTCCATAACTGACCTCATATGTGGCATGTAGCGACTGGGTTAATCATTTTTCCAAAATATTCAATCCAGAAGGGTCAACTTCTGAGTCACCACCACCAGATATAACCCCATGGTCGCCCCTTTCGATGGCTATAACACTAGAAGAATGCCATGAAGCAATCTCTTTAAGTAAAGGAGGCAAGGCCCCTGGCCCCGATGGGGTCCCGCTGGATTTATACAAAGATGAAACAGCTTTATGGGCTCCCATTTTGGTGAGGATTTTTAATTGTGCGGCTGAAAGCGAATTTCCATCTACTTGGGGCCAATCGATCATCATTCCTTTACATAAGAAAGGTGACAAATCAGAGGCCTCTAATTATCGTCCAATTTCATTATTAGACGCCTCTGTAAAGGTGATGAGTAGGATTTTGCTGAAGAGGCTAGAAGACTGGGCAACTGATTTTAACATCTTAACTAGAGTCCAATATGGCTTTCGCAAAGGCCTGGGCACATTGGACCAATGTGTAAATCTGGACCTTTTAATTAGTAAATATACTGTGGCTAAAAATGGCAACCTCTTTTTATGTTTTGCTGATTTGAGCAGTGCTTTTGATTTGGTTAACCATAATATTCTCTGGGAGGTTCTGCTTGATGCAGGGGCCCCAAGGGAAATAGTTTATTTTTTAGCTAGACTGTACGAAAAACTTTCATGTAAAGTCCGCTATGGCACCCTTGGTGAATGTACCCCGTTCTTTAGAGTGTCTCGGGGCATACGCCAGGGTTGTGTTTTAGCTCCGCTTTTATTTTCCCTTTTTATTAACGGTGTCGACTGTTCCTTGGCCGACATTCCAGCAGATGCCCCCCTGATTGGTGGTAAACATGTTCCGCTGTTACTTTATGCGGATGACGCTGTTCTTTTATCTCGAACACAGATGGGCCTCCAGCGCCTAATTGATAATTTTATGCAGTTTATTCAAGCTAGGTGGCTTCGTGTGAACAAAACCAAGACGTATGTAATGTCATGTGGTCAGGCAGCCAAGCAGGTAAAGCATACTTTTTTTCTAGATAAGGAAAAGTTGACCTCTGTTAAGTCCTTTTGTTATCTGGGAATAACATATAATAACAGTGGGTCCTGGAACGCGGAATTTGATGCTGTAAAAATAAAAATGCTACGGTCTACTAGTAGTATTTTTCGTTTTGCCTCTAAACTTGGCTCACGAAGTATTTCAGATATGATGAACATATACAATGTATGTTGTGTCTCCTCTGCTCTGTATGGGGCAGGGGTGTGGGGACACTGCGAGGGTATTTCCCTGCAGAAGGAGGAAAACACGTTTTTAAGGAGGTTGTTATATGTTCCCCCTTCTGCCTCCATCCAGCTGATCCATGAAGAAGTCGGGATCGAGTACATTTCTGACTTAGCAGCAGTTCGGCCACTCTTATTGTGGCGCTCTATTTGGGCTAAGCCAGAGACTCGATTCACTCAGGATATTATCCTTGATTGTATAGGTTTGGATCACTCTTCGCGTATATTGTGGTTAAGATACATTCACCGCTGGTATCTCCTTCTTTTTAACATTGATGTGTTCCGTGAGCCTGAAAAGGTTGTTTCTATTTCAAAAAAAGAAATTAAGACAACGTTCCTAAATTTTCGTAAGGCTGAGCGAGATAAAACCGTTGGCAATCTTGTCACTGTGAAATTTTATAAAGATTTAAATCTAGCTCCGGGACTCCAATCCTATCTTGTATATGTGACTCGCCCCTCTCACCAGTATGCTTTAACACGGGTTAGATTGGGCATTGTTCACCACTTGGTTGCTTTTCCAAACACAAAAACCAGTTCAGACATACCCTGTCCGTGTGATAGTATCTCCCGGCAGAGTAGTTGCCATTTCTTACTTTTTTGTAAATTCTTTCAGTTTCTCATGTTAAAATACCTTAAGCCAATTTTTATCAAATATAACATTCGTACCACACAAATAGCATTGATATTTTTATTTTCATTAGAGAACGAGGAGATTTGTTTCTTCTTGGCTACTTTTTTTTTAAAATGTACAGCTGCCAGGAAAAGTATTGTATTACAATAATGTTTACTTACCTGTCTGTACTTATGTTATACAGCTGCCAGGAACTGTTTTATGATGCTATTTCCGTTAACACTCCTGTCTGTATATATATGCTTTCATTTTTTTTTAAAATTTTATATCAATTTCTGTAATTAAGGTATTGTTATATTTGCAGAGGTCCACAGTATTGAATGATTATTTAATAATTTTATGTACAGTTCCCAGGAAAGGCCTATTGAGTAACTCCTACTGATCCCCAGTTTGTCTATGTAAGAATGTTTCGTATTTTATAATAATATGTTGACCTAAAGAGACATGATCACTTACTACTTGCTGCACTTTAGCCCTTTTTGCCTCTTTAGGAGAGTTTATATGGTGATTTTAATATTTTAATTATGTACTTTTGCTTGTATGATTTGTATGTACAAATCGAATAAAAGCTTTTGAACTGAACTATTTCTATATCACTACAGACAAAGCCACAGTTTAAAAACACTGCTTTCTTCATCATTTTCTCCTTAATTCATACTATTCTCTATCTAAAATAAATAAATCTTTTCTCACCTTAGCAAATACTTTTTGAGTTTTGAAAACAGTCTCAGAAATACACCAAATTGTCTTCAGCAGAAGAAAGAGGATGCACTCCAGAGGCTGCAGCTATTGAAAGCACAGAAATACAGATATTCATTTCACATATCTCTCATATTAGCCAATCATAACTCTTCCCTCACTTTTTTCAAATCAAAACCCTTCCCCCCTCTGCCCTCTCTACCTTTTTTCCATAGCAACGACCTCCTGGAAGACCTCTCACGTTTGCAAATTCACACAACAATGTTTCAATTGAACTCTGAACTCTCAGTGCACCTGCGTATCCAGTGCAATCTTTCATTAAAAGTTTCTTCCTTGACCATTCAAATTACATCTTTCAAAGAACACATCCATGCACCCTAACTTTCTGTTTTCAGAAATGGAAATACACCAATCACTGCTAATGAATCATTAGCATTGGAAATCCACAGTTTTTTTTCTTTACAAACTCCTACTGTTTCAACTGCCCTTTCATTACCATACTTCATCTGACTGCAGCACAACCTTCTCCCACCATGTTTAACGTCTGGATTGTTGGACATAGTTACATCCACTGGGCTCAAAGGTATGCCGAGAACAGAAATTTACACAACCTCAATTTACAAGATGTGGAAATTAAGTGGTTGGGCCAAAGAGGATTAAAATGTCACCAATTGATACCATTGGTGAAAACCTTTATGCATTTGCCAAAACCTGACCTGTTAATTGTGCACTGTGGAGGTAATGATTTGGGCACTTTGACAGGAGTAGGTCTGGAAATGCTATTAAAGGACACCTTTGAGCAATTAATGGCACTTTTTCCTCAAACTGCCTTGGTATATTCCAATATATGCCAAAGACAGAAATGGAGGTGGTCCAACCAATTTTGTCCACAAATTGAGAAGTCGAGGAAGCATGTAAACAAATCTGTTTCAGCTTTCATGAGAGACCATGGAATGGGCTCCCTGTACAACAATAACTTGCGTTACTACATGCAAGATATCTACAGAGGAGATGGAGTTCACTTCTCAGATGAGGGCAACAGAATTTTCATTCTGAATTTAAGAATGTGCATTGGTACCTACTTATAAGTACCTAAATGTACCATAAACCCAAAAGCTCTTCTCAGAGCTACCCTTCATCTAATCACTCACAATTATTATTTTTTTCTAACTTTTTTCGCTAATTTTCCACAAAATACGCTCCCCGGTTCGCTAACCGAAAGCTAACCTCGCGGAATTTTTTTTAAAAATGTTTTTTTCCGCACATTTAAACCTCGTCAGCCACCCTCAGAAAACCTAGGGGGTCAAGATAAGTCTACCGTGCCCCCTTCTACACATTCTGAACATTATTTGACCTCCATCTTGTATCTTAATGCGACCGAAACACAAAATGGTGGACTCCCGTGACGCTTAAGGTTCGCTAACCGGGCCGCTTTCCAGAAAGCGGTCCTAAAAAAAGGTGGGAAAGTAATTAGCAGAAAAACGACTAGAGACACTCTCACCAAATATAGATTACCTCATACTACATAACAATCCCTTTCATTCTCACAAATTTGATTGAAATTTCATTTAGCCATTTAGCCTGTAGACCTATCTAAATACCCTGAGGTAAATTACTTCACAAAACACATATAAAATATTGGAATTGACAACCAATGAAAACTTTACTTTCATTTACAATTTTTATTACCTGACATTTGATTGGTTATATACCTGAATATATATAAAGGAAGAGAAGGAAACACAGCCATTTTCACTGCTACTTCCTGAACTACATTTAAAGAGCCTTTTCACCTCCCTGTAAAGTTATTTGATAATTTGTAAGTGGCACTTTAAATTAATTTGTAAAAATGTTTATTGATAATTATTTACTGACCCCCTGCTATAGTTATAGATACAGACCTCCTCTGTTACATTTATTGATTGACTTACACTTCTCTGCTATAATTATGAATTTACTTACTTTAACTTCACTGTTAAAAAAACAGAACAACATGTCTGAACTTAAACCCAACAGTGCCCTAAGTCTTCTAATATAATTTTTTTTTTAGGCAATTTACAGCAAAAAAATGGAAGGGGAGCAAGAAGAAACTAATGTTTCCTTCGAGATTACATCCGAAGACATTGTAACTGAAGAAAATGTGGATGAAGATTTTATGGATCAATCTTTTGACGAACAATTTATTCAAACCTTACAAGAGACAGAAACATCCATGTTCGACGAGATACCAGATGATATAATGCTGGAAGTTTTAATAAACTATGAAAATAATAAATAATTTTTTTTTAAATCAAAATAAATAAATAAATAAAAAAAACGAACAAAAACAACAAATAATTAACATACAGTATTAGAAAAGTCTATCATTCTTTTATCCTTAAAGTACGCTGCCCAGAACGCTTTCCGGTTCGCGAACTTGGCGCTTACCACGCAAAAAAAAAAAAAAAATATATATTTTTTTTTTGAACCCTCCTAGGCCCTTTTAAAACCTCCACATAAAACCTAGGGGGTCAACGAGGATCTACTATGCCCCCTTATGGTAACTACCCCCTTTGTTTTTGCCTCCTCTTGTCTCTCGATCCTACCGAGAGACAAGATGGCGGCCGCTCCGGACTGTTTAGAATGTTGACAGACACCGAAGGGCCAATCAGCTTCGCTTCGCAAAGTTCCGATACGCGAAAAGTTCGCTAACCGGATCGCTGCCCAGAGCGCTGTTACAGATATATATCTTGATTTAAACGGTAATTTCTCAAAATCCACTGAAGCACATATATTGAGACCTAGCAAAGGCACATCGGGCTAACAGTCCCTACAATTTTGCCAAGTTTCGTGAAAATCCATTCAGCCGTTCGGCCTAAAAGTGAGTCCAACCGCCCTATGGAAATTAACATGGGAAAAACGCGTTTTGGGACCCCCCTTTTTTCTCGGCCCCCCCTTGACGACCCCCCCCAAATTTTCAGGGGCTGCTCAGAAACAAAATGTGCCATTTTCCTGAAAATTTCAGCCGATTCCGTCCACAAACGCTAAAGTTATTAGACATAGAATTTTCAGAAATGCCATAGGGAAAAAATCCTAACTATATATACCTACTGGCGACCGCCAGTAGGTAATATATATATATATATATATATATATATATATATATATATATATATATATATATATATATATATATATATATATATATATATATATATATATATATATATTACCTACTGGCGGTCGCCAGTAGGTAGTTATAGTTAGGATTGTTTTCTATAGGAAATCCGCAACATTCTATTGGGAATAACTTTGGCGCCGGTTGAGAATCTGCCTGTAATCTTCCTTAAATTTGCCTTGCTGCGCTCCGCTCCTTCCCTGAAAGTTTGGGGGGGATTCGTCAAGCAGGGGCTGAGATAAAAGGGGGGTCCCAAAACGTGTTTTCCCCATGTTAATTTCCATAGGGCGGTTTGACTCACTTTTAGCCCGAACGGCTGAATGGATTTCCCAAAAACTTGGCAAAATTGTAGGGACTGGTAGCCCGATGTGCCTTTGCTATGTCTCAAGATATGTGATCCAGTGGATTTTGAGTAATTTAGGTTCAAACAAATAGATATATCTATAAGCGCGCCCCGGGACGCGCACCGGGGCGCGCTCCAGAGCGCTACGCAAGTTCGCAAGGGAAAGCTGATTGGCTCTCGGGTGTCTGTCAACATTCCAAACAGTCCGGAACGGCCGCCATCTTGTGTCTCGGTAGGATCGAGACACAAGAGGTGGCAAAAGCAAAGGGGGCAATGACCAAAAGGGGGCAGGGTAGACCCCCCCTGACCTCCTAGGTTTGATGTGGGGGCAAAATAAAAAATATTTTCAATTTGCGCGGGGGGAGTGCCTGGTACGCGCACCGCGGAGCGTACCGGGGAGCGTACGATGGGGAAAAAAGAATGACAGAGTTTTTTAAAAATGTAGCATTTTTTTATAAATTGGAGGTAGTTCTAAAAAGAACTGTTTTTTTTAATTCTTTTTGTTGTTTTATATTTTTTTAATTATTTTTTGGAACATTTTTTACTTTTTTTGGGCTTTTATGAACAATTTTATATTTTTTTTGTAATTTTTATGGGGACAAACAAAAAACAGGGAATTGTAAACGGCTCAACTGGAGCAAAAAAAACCAGGAAAAAATTAAGGTTTGTTTTTGCACTTGTGGTTGTCTCCAGCACGGTTAATCAGTTTAATACTTTGCTCTCCATAGCAAATTGTAGTCCCGCAAAATATACAAGCCATTTTAACATCTCCAAACTGGGTTTGGATATTTGGGACCATCTCCCGTGTCTTTGGACCCGATGGAGTGGGTTGTTTACTTTGGGAGGTGCTGGGAGAAGATTGGGGAGGGTTTCTGGTCAGTTCTCTGACCTCTGCCGCAGCATAGTTGTTTGGGTGCCGGTGTTGCATGTGGCGAATCATAGTGTTGTTGCCAAAAGAATACTTTTTGGCAGGGTTCCCCCTGGAAAGTACAGTGCCACGGATCAGACATGTAACTTAAGGAGCATTAAATTTCTTTAGGCCCCTTGGGATTTTAAAAAACTCCCAGACATTGTGCTCCTTTGCCTTTAGGGGGTATTATCTTCAGGCAGGAACCGCCTCTCCTCCTCCTCCTCCTCCTTCTCCTCCTCCTTTTCTTCTTCTCCACCACTGTGGTGTTGTGGTGGTCCTTGTGGTGGTGGTGGTGGTTGAGATGCTCTTGCTGCTGCTGCTACTGTAGCCATTTCTCAGTACAAATAGGTCTGCAAACAGGTCTTCCTCAGTCAAAGTACAAAGTGAGAATGAGGAAAAAAGGTGGGGGCTTCCATCATTTGGAAAACAAAACTGTTCTGAACCAATGAAAAGTGTTATTTTCAGTTCACATGACCCGACGCGCTTACGCTACGCACCCCGGGGCGCTTTCGTAGCGCGATCGTATGCGCTCGGGTGCTTCCGGGTGCGCTTACGCCGTGCGTATCACACGGACGCGGCAACGCGATATGTCACGCTGATGTTTTCGTTCGCAGCAATAGCGCAAACGGGACACTCACCGGTACGCACACCGGGGCGCGCCGCAAGACTGTGCTTTCCGGTGCGCCCACCGGTACGCGCACCGGGAGCGCACCAGGGCAAAAAAAATAAAAAATTAAGAATATAAATAAAAGAAATAGTATTACATAAATATACAATATAGGATTCATTATAAAAAAAATATTATATTTGATAGCAATAGAAATTTGCTATTAAAAAACCTTTGAAATTCACTGAAAAAAACATAGGTTTGAGGCCCTATATATAGTTAGGATTTATCATTTACAAAACCTATGAAATTCACAGAAAATACCATAGGTTTCACACCAGTTATAGTTAGGAATTAGCATTCAAAAAACCTATTAAATTCACAGAAAAACTATAGGTTTGACACCAGTTATAGTTAGCTGGAAATGTTACTGACATAAAACCATTGACATTCCCACGTTATAGTTAGTTGGACTCACTATAACTTGCGCGCCTGCAAAGCACTGCTGATGACGTCACATATTACATCACTCATGACATGGGTATTGGAAATGAAAGTTCGCGCTGCACTTTCATTTCCTCTGCTGCCACTGAAGAAAGGATTTATGTTCCTGAAACACGTCTGGCATTACAAGGAATGCCGGTTCCTGAGTGAAGTGACTGCTGGCAAGTTGTTCATATTAAAGAATACCCACTTATTTGAGCTTCCTGTGGATTTCCTCTTTTGTGTGCTTCCTGAGTGATGGATTTATACGGCCTACACAGCCGCTAAGTGAAACCCACTGTTGCAACGCGGGCCCGTTCTGGTTTCAATCGGAGCTGGAATATCGGGAGGAAGAGGTGCGAGTTCCATTTCAGGGCTGGAACTTGCACGTGTGGGTTTGGACTTCTACAGAGCAGGGCAGCCACAACATCAGGATTGAGGCATCAACCCACATGGGCTTTATTATTTTGCACTAATCAAGAATGAAAAACGCACCCACTAGGGATCACAGTGCATATGGACTACAAGCACCACACGGCTGCAGGAGCGCCACGCCCACGGAGGCAGGTGTTTGTTATTTAAACTGTTCGTGTGCAGCGCAAACTTTCATTTCCTCTGCTGCCACTGAAGAAAGGATTTATGTTCCTGAAACGCGTCTGGCATTACAAGGGATGCCGGTACCTGAGCGAAGTGACTGCTGGCAAGTTGTTCATATTAAAGAATACCCACTTATTTGAGCTTCCCTTGGATTTCCTCTTTTCTGTGCTTCCTGAGTGATGGATATACATATATATACATATATATATATATATATATATATATATATATATATATATATATATATATATATATATATATATATACAATCACCTCCTGGAAACTATCTTTTTGTAGAAAAACAGAGTCACAGAGATGGTTTTCTACAAAAAGATAGTTTCCAGGAGGTGATTGAATACTTTTGGGTCGGCGACCCAGTCGAGAGCCCGCCGAAGAAAGTGGCAGGAACACGCCGCTTGTTGTGTTTGTAAAAAAATATATATATATATATATATATATATATATATATATATATATATATATATATATATATATATATATATATATATATATATATATATATATATTACCTACTGGCGGTCGCCAGTAGGTATATATAGTTAGGATTTTTTCTCTATGGGATTTTTGAAAATTCTATGTCTAATAACTTTGGCGTTTGTGGACGGAATTGGCTGAAATTTTCAGGAAAATGGAACATTTTGTTTCTGAGCAGCCCCTGACAATTTGGGGGGGTTTCATCAAGGGGGGGCCGAGAAAAAAGGGGGGTCCCAAAACGCATTTTTCCCATGTTAATTTCCATAGGGCGGTTGGCCTCACTTTTAGCTCGAACGGCTGAATGGATTTGCACGAAACTTGGCAAAATTGTTGGGACTGTTAGCCTGATGTGCCTTTGCTAGGTCTCAATATATGTGCTCCAGTGGATTTTGAGTAATTTAGGTTCAAAAAAATATATATATCTGGGCGGAGCCTAACCACACATCTGATCTGATTGGCTGTCAGCACTTCATCCAAGAAGTGTTGGCAGCCATCTTGGGACCAATATACATGATAGCACCTCATTAAAAAGCATTGTAGTTAATAGAGGGTTTTAGGACTTTAGTTACATTATAAATCATTTGTTGATGGTACCATACTCGTTTTAGGAATTGTGGTGGGTTCTAAGGTGATTTTACCATGTGAAAAAACCTTCTGCTGTGATATCATGAATATTGTTTGAAAGAAAACTAATATCTCATGATTTTCCCACAGTGGTTTGGAAGGGGATCTATAAGCTAAACTGAAAGCATATTTTCTGTAAATTCACATTATCTTTCTCAGTCATGTGAAAATGAAGTCTGACATTCTCAGTAAAACATGTACATCCAACAAGGACAGAGACTGTCAGTTGATTCCTTTGTGTTCTACTGCAGCCTCCTAGAGTGTTCTAAAGAACAACTAGAGCGCTAACAGTCCTACTTATTACAAAGGTATGGCACACCTGAAGCCATCTTGATTGGAATAAAGTGGTAACTCTTAAAACATTTAATTTAAAAAGAAACAACATGAGGGGGTATATTTTGCCATAGAAAGTATGATTAGTGCTGCAGAATGAAAAATGAGGGCACATTTTGAGTGACTTCTCAAATCCTTTTCTATTTCATTAAAACATTCTGACATGCAGTCTCCCAAAATGGCCACCAGAGACAAAAGAGCCCAAATGTAGCCCAAATATCACCCAGATGTAGCCCAAGTATAGCCCAATGACAGAATGTCCCAGAGTGTTCTAAAGAACAACTAGAGCGCTAACAGTCCTACTTATTACAAAGGTATGGCACACCTGAAGCCATCTTGATTGGAATAAAGTGGTAACTCTTAAAACATTTAATTTAAAAAGAAACAACATGAGGGGGTATATTTTGCCATAGAAAGTATGATTAGTGCTGCAGAATGAAAAATTAGGGCACATTTTGAGTGACTTCTCAAATCCTTTTCTATTTCATTAAAACATTCTGACATGCAGTCTCCCAAAATGGCCACCAGAGACAAAAGAGCCCAAATGTAGCCCAAATATCACCCAGATGTAGCCCAAGTATAGCCCAATGACAGAATGTCCCAGAGTGTTCTAAAGAACAACTAGAGCGCTAACAGTCCTACTTATTACAAAGGTATAGCAAACCTGGAGCCATCGTGATGGGAATAAAGTGGTAACTCTTAAGACATTTAATTTAAAAAGGAACAAAATGAGGGGGTATATTATGCAATAGAAGGTATTATTAGTGCTGCAGAAAGAAAAATTAGGGCACATTTTGAGTGACTTTTCAAATCCTCTTCTATTTCATTAAAAAACTTCTGACATGCAGTCTCCCAAAATGGCCACCAGAGACAAAAGAGCCCAAATGTAGCCCAAATATCACCCAGATGTAGCCCAAGTATAGCCCAATGACAGAATGTCCCAGAGTGTTCTAAAGAACAACTAGAGCGCTAACAGTCCTACTTATTACAAAGGTATGGCACACCTGAAGCCATCTTGATTGGAATAAAGTGGTAACTCTTAAAACATTTAATTTAAAAAGGAACAAAATGAGGGGGTATATTTTGCCATATGAATTATGATTAGTGCTGCAGAAAGAAAAATTAGGGCACATTTTGAGTGACTTCTCAAACCCTCTTCAATTTCATTAAAAAATTCTGACATAGTCTCGCAAGATGGCCACCAGAGACAAAAGAGCCTAAATGTAGCCCAAATATCACCCAGATGTACCCCAAGTATAGCCCAATGACAGAATGTCCCAGAGTGTTCTAAAGAACAACTAGAGCACTAACAGTCTTACTTATGACAAAAGTATGGCACACCAGAAGCCATCTTGATTGGAATGAAGTGGTAAGTCTGAAAACACTCAATTTAAAAAGGAACAACATGAGGGGGTTAATTTTGCCATAGAAAGTATGATTAGTGCTTCAGAAAGAAAAATTAGGGATCATTTTGAGTGACTTCTCAAATCCTCTTCTATTTCATTAAAAAAATTCTGACATGCAGACTGAAACATGCACTTTGAATACCAGCAGCAGACGTCCCTGGTGAGCAGTAGCTTTACTACAGTGATCTAATGTGCAACTAGAGTGCTAACATTCAGAATTTATGGCAAATGTGTGACACATCTGAATGCCTTCTTGATGGAACCAAAGTAAACAAGCATTGAAAATGCAATAGATCTCGCCCTCGTTTAAGTTAAAGCCATTCTGTTTGTAATGAGGTGGCTTTTTAGCTTTGCTTTTATTAGTGTTTTTTCAACTTTCATTTAAATAACGCACCGTTTTCACCAAATCGACTTTGCCCAGGCACACCCTTCCCTTCGGCCAACAAATCCCAAAAATTCGGCACACCTGCCGATTCACTCTCCCTACAGCTCACCCAAGCCCCGTCCCTATAGCGCAACTGGAACACCCCAAATTCACCTTCTCCATGCGCACCAAAAACTCCCATTGAATAACATGACAATTCGCTACTCCGCACAAAAATTGCTCTTTAAAGCACTTCCCCTGCTCCGATCCGCTTCAAACTTGGCTGGACACTAGTTCCAGCGATTCCCTAACATCCCACCAAAAATCAGCCCAATCCATCCACTGGAACGGGGACGAATTTCAACCCGAATACGCGCCCCCCGCAAACACAAAAAAAGCCATAAAACGGCCAAATCTCGACCAAAAACCGCCAAAATCCCTCAAAACCTTACCAACACCAATACGCACGAAACTGAACCGGCCCCTCAGCCCTAGGCTCCGGGAACCCTACTTAATTGACCCAAAAGCCCTAAAAAAGCAACATAATACACACGAAAACGCCCTAACAACCCTAAAATGCATATAAGTATATGTATGCATGCATTTATGTTTGTATTTATATAGATATACAGATGATATATGTTTATATATGTATGTATATATATATATTCACTGAAAAAACCATAGGCTATAGACCATATATAGTTAGGAATTAGCATTTACAAAACCTTGAAAATTCACTGAAAAAACCATAGGTTATAGACCATATATAGTTAGGAATTAGCATTTACAAAACCTTGAAAATTCACTGAAAAAACCATAGGTTATAGACCATATATAGTTAGGAATTCGCATTTACAAAACCTTATTTTACTCACACAAAACCATTGAAATTCCATATATAGTTAGTTGCACTAACTATATATCGCGCACCCGCAATCCACTGCTGATGATGTCACATATTACATCATTCATGACATGGTCAGTGACATCACTGATGACATCACTGATGACATCTCAAATGACATCACTGATGACATCACTGATGACAACATCCAGTGACTGTATGTTTCTGTAAAGTTAAAATATGTCTTACATATTGAAGAATGAGTGGATGTATAAGTGTCTGGATGAAGGATTTAGTAGGTGCATGACTGACTGTATGAGTGAGTGATTAAATGTGTCTCACTGAGTGCATGGGTTAGTGACTAAACTGTCTTAATTTGTGCATCATTATGTCTGTTGTTCTGTAAACTGTTGCATGTGTTGATAAGTAGCTATATGAGTAACTATATGGGTTATTGATTGGTTGCCCAAGTATTTGTATGGGAGACTGAGTGTGTGTGTGGGTGGCTGGGAGGTGTATGACTCTGTGCATAGATGTGTGAGCAGTTGATTCACTAGATGTATGGTTTCAAAAGTGCATGTGGAAACCGCTGTATGGGCGGTTGACTGTGTGCATGAGTGTATTGGTGAGTGAATGGATATCTCAGTGCTACATGTCAAAGTAAGTACATATGTAAAACACAGTACATGTGAGAGTTGACATATATAAATAACTGTGCATAAAGCCAGTGAATGTGTGAGTGGCTGTATGGATCATTGTGAACTTGTATCAGGGATTGTATAAGAGAGTAAATATGTGTTATTATATGTTTGAATAAGTAAAGTTTGTATAACTGTATAGTTGAGGAAATGGAGGTGTGATTGATTCTTTGCATGACTGACTAGGTGTGTGAGTAACTCCATGGATGAGTGACAGTCTGTGAGTGTCTGTTTACACTGATTATATCTAAGGTTATATTAGAGTCTGAAGAGGTTCATCGTATTATCACATGAATGATATCATCAGTGATGTGATCAGTAATGTCAAATGAGATGTCATCAGTGATGTCATCAGTGATGTCATTTGAGATGTCATCAGTGATGTCATTTGAGATGTCATCAGTGATGTCATCAGTGATGTCACTGACCATGTCATGAATGATGTAATATGTGACATCATCAGCAGTGGATTGCGGGTGCGCGATATATAGTTAGTGCAACTAACTATATATGGAATTTCAATGGTTTTGTGTGAGTAAAATAAGGTTTTGTAAATGCGAATTCCTAACTATATATGGTCTATAACCTATGGTTTTTTCAGTGAATATATATATATATATATATATATATATATATATGTTCCCAAAAAAGCCCAAAGCTTCAAGGACGCTACTCCACAGGAGACGGTTTCACCAAACCTTTTATTTCACACAGATGCTGACATTTCCAATCACTTTCTTTCCCAGCGCGTTTCGAAGCAAACGTGCTCCTTCATCATGGGGAGGAAGACTGGCAAAACCGGAAAGCACACAACTCGAATTTTCCGCTATTTACAAGTGCTCCCAGGTGAGCAGCATGTCGGGAGTTGTAGTGTCTAATTAATTCCTCACCAGTGAGGTCCGTAATTTTGGCAGTTACTTTCACGCTTCCATTTTAAAATGTTAATTAAACCCTCCAGTGGGCTTCAGAAATTCAGCATCTGTTTAAAAAACGAAGTCCTCTGTGCTGCCATTTAGCTCGGGATTGTACCCAAACACGCAGGTCTGTCTTACTGTTTATGCAGATGGTGCAATCCTCACACGGTTAGGCTGCCGTGTTATTACATGTTCCCAAAAAAGCCCAAAGCTTCAAGGACGCTACTCCACAGGAGACGGTTTCACCAAACCTTTTATTTCACACAGATGCTGATATTTCCAATCACTTTCTTTCCCAACGCGTTTCAAAGCAAACGTGCTCCTTCATCATGGGGAGGAAGACTGGCAAAACCGGAAAGCACACAACTCGAATTTTCCGCTATTTACAAGTGCTCCCAGGTGAGCAGCATGTCGGGAGTTGTAGTGTCTAATTAATTCCTCACCAGTGAGGTCCGTAATTTTGGCAGTTACTTTCACGCTTCCATTTTAAAATGAAAGTGATTGGAAATGTCAGCAACTGTGTGAAATAAAAGGTTTGGTGAAACCGTCTCCTGTGGAGTAGCGTCCTTGAAGCTTTGGGCTTTTTTGGGAACATATATATATATATATATATATATATTACCTACTGGCGGTCGCTAGTAGGTATATATAGTTAGGATTTTTTTCCTATGGGATTTTTGAAAATTCTATGTCGAATAACTTTGGCGTTTGTGGACGGAATTGGCTGAAACTTTCAGGAAAATGGCACATTTTGTTTCTGAGCAGCCCCTGAAAATGTGGGGGGTTTCGTCAAGGGGGGCCGAGAAAAAAGGGGGGTCCCAAAACGCATTTTTAACATTGAGTTTTCCATAGGGCGGTTGGACTCACTTTTAGCTCGAACGGCTGAATGGATTTACACGAAACTTGGCAAAATTGTAGATATGGTTTGCCCGACGTGCCTTTGCTATGTCTCAATATATGTGCTCCAGTGGATTTTGAGAAATTAATGTTTTAAAAAACAGATATATCTGTGACAGCGCTCCAGTTAGCGCTCCGGTTCGCGTACCTGACGCGTAACGGAACTTCACGAAGCGAAGCTGATTGGCTCTCCGGTGTCTGTCAACATTCTAAACAGTCCAGACCGGCCGCCATCTTGTCTCTTGTAGGATCGAGAGACAAGAGGAGGGGAAAAACGAAGGGGGAATTTAATGAAAAGGGGCAAGGTAGACCCCTCTTGACCCCCTAGGAATGATGTTGGGGTTATTAAAGGGTCCCGTGGGGCAAATAAAAAAAATTAGATTTTTCGCGGTAGAAGCACTTCCCGGTACGCGAACTGGGTTGCTCACCGGTAGCGTAACGGGAGTACACCATTTTGTGTTTCGTTTGAATTAAATCACAAGATGGAGAAAAACAATGTAGGAAATGGGTATAAGGGGGCACGGGAGACGTATCCTGAGCCCCTAGGTTTTCTGAGGGTGGCTGAGGAGGCTCATATATGTTGGAATAAAAAAAAATTGAATTTTTTGCGCAGTTAGCTGCCGGTACGCGAACCGGGTAGCGAACCGGGAAGCGAACATAAGTGAAAATTAGTGAAAAATGTACATTCGAAATTTGGAAAGACTAATTATAGTTAAGGTAGCTCTGAAAAGAGCTTTTGTGTTCTGTGTAAGTTCTAGGTACTTATAAGTAGGTACCAATACACAGTCTTAAATTTTGTATGAAAACTCTGTTTCCCTCATCTGAGAAGTGCACACCATCTCCTCTGTAGATATCTTGCATGTAGTAACGCAAGTTATTGTTGTAGGTGGCGCCCATTCCATGGTCTCTCATATAAGCTGAAACAGACTTATTTACATGCTTCCTCGCTTTCTCAATTTGTGGACAAAATTGATTGGACCACCTCCATTTCTGTCTTTGGCATATATTGGAATATACCAAGGCAGTTTGAGGAAAAAGTGCCATCAATTGCTCAAAGGTGTCCTTTAAGAGCATTTCCAGACATACCCCAGTCAAAGTGCCCAAATCATTTCCTCCACAGTGCACTATTATGAGGTCAGGGTTTGGCAAATGCAAAAAGGTTTTCACCAATGGTATCAATTGGTGACATCTCAATCCTATTTGCCCAATCCATTTGATATCCACATTTTCAAAAATTGAGGTTGTGTAAATTACTGTTATCAGCATACCTGTGAGCCCAGTGGCTATAGCTATGTCCAAGAATCCAGACAGAAAACATGGCGAGAAGAGGTTCTGCTGCAGTCAGATGAAGTGTGGGAATGAAATGGCAGTTGAAACAGTAGGAGTTTGTAAAGAAAAAAACTGTGGAGTTTCAGTGCTAATGGTTCATTAGCAATGATTGGTGGATTTCCATTGCTGAAAACAGAAGGTTTGGGTGCATGGATGTGTTCTTTGAAAGATGTAATTTGTTTTGTTAAGAAAAAATGATATGAAAGATTGCAGTGGATTAGCAGGTGTACTGAGAGTTCAGAGTTCATTTGAAACATTGTTGTGTGAACTTGTAAACATGAGAGGTCTGGCAGGAGGTAGTTGCTATGGAAAAAGGGCAGAAAGGGCAGAGGGGGGAAGGGTGTTGATTTGAAAAAAGTGAGGGAAGAGTTTTGATTGGCTGACATGAGAGATATGTGTGATGAATATCAGCATTTATGTGCCTTTCTTGGTTGCAGCCTCTGGAGTGCATACCTTTTTTTCTGATAAAGAAAAATTGGTGTGTTTCTGAGACTGTTTTGAAATTCAAAAAGCATTTGCTAAGGTGAGATATGGTTTCTTTATTTTAGATAGAGACTAGTATGCTTTTTTGAGAAAATAAGAAAGCTAGCTGTGCATTTAAAATGATGTTTTGAGTCAAGTGTTTGCATTATGTTTTCCAAAAAGCTATTGCATTCTTTTACAAATTGTAATTGTAGATAATGTGAAGTATTAGTACTGACAAGGCGTGCTTCTACATAGGAGCTGTGCTGGGTTTTCAAATTCTGATCAGAAAATCGTTTTTAAGGAAAAGGAATGCTTTTTAAATTTATAAGAATTTATTTACTTGCAATGTGAGTCCTGCATTATGTCGCTTTTGTTGAATAGATGCATGATGCATCTGTACTGTTTTTGCCCCATTGTGCTCCACATTGTAAATGTTAAAAACGATGCATAAGTGGTGTATAGGCCTTGTAAATAATCTCCTATGTGTGTGCATGGCCATTTTAAGTCACTTACCCCTGGTGCAAGGGCCTTCTAAATATGCCCTCATGTGTGCTTGGCATTTTTAAATCACTTATCCCTGGTGCAAGTTCCTTGTAAATACGCTGTCATGTGTGCTTGCACATTTCAAATCACTTCCCCGTGGTGCAAGGGCCTTGTAAATACACCCCCATGTGTGCTTGGCCATTTCAAGTCACTTCCCCCTGGTGCAAAGGCCTTGTATATACGTCCCCATGTGTGCTTGGCCATTTTAAGTGACTTCCTCCTGGTGCAAGGGCCTTGTAAATACGCCCCCATGTGTGCTTGGCCATTTTAAGTCACTCCCCCCTGGTGCAAGGGCCTTGTAAATACGGCCTCATGTGTACTTGGCAATTTTAACTCACTTCCCCCTGGTGCATGGGTGTGGTAAATACGCCCTCATGTGTACTTGGCCATTTTAAGTCACTTCCCCCTGGTGCAAGGGCCTTGTAAATACGGCCCCATGTGTGGTTGGCAATTTTATGTGACTTCCCCCTGGTGCTGTGTTTTCAAATTATGATCAGAAAATCGTTTTTAAGGAAAAGGAATGCTTTTTAAATTTATAAGAATGTATTTACTTGCGATGTGACTCTTGCAATGCATGTTTTTTATGGAATAGATGCATGATGCATCTGCGCTGTTTATGCCCCATGGTGCTCCACAGTGTCAATGTCAAAAGCGATGCATAAGTGGTGCAAGGGCCTTCTAAATACGCCTCCATGTGCGCTTGGCCATTTCAAGTCACTTTCCCCTGGTGCAAGGGCCTTGTAAATAAGTCCTCATGTGTGCTTGGCAATTTTAAGTCACTTCCCTCTGGTGCAAGGGCCTTGTAAATACGCCCCCATGTGTGTTGGTCTATTTCAAGTCACTTCCCCCTGGTGCAAGGGCCTTGTAAATACATCCTCGTGTGTGCTTGGCAATTTTAAGTCACTTCCCCCTGGTGCAAGGGCCTTGTAAATATGCCCCCATGTGTGCTTGGCCATTTCAAGTCACTTCCCCCTGGTGCAAGGGCCTTGTAAATATGTCCTCATGTGTGCTTGGCAATTTTAAGTCACTTCCCCCTGGTGCAAGGGCCTTGTAATTATGTCCCCATGTGTGCTTGGCCATTTTAAGTCACTTCCCCCTGGTGTAAGGGCCTTGTAAATACGCCCCCATGTGTGCTTGGCAATTTCATATGACTTCCCCCTGGTGCAAGGGCGTTGTAAATACGCTCACATGTGTGCTTGGCTATTTGAAGTCACTTCCCCCTGGTGCAAGGTCCTTGTAAATACGCCCTCATGTGTGCTTGGTAATTTTAAGTCACTTCCCCCTGATGCAAGGGTCTAGTAAATATGCCTTCATGTGTGCTTGGCAATTTTAAGTCAATAACAATAACATGAACAATGTCTGTTGTGGAAAAATCTCTAAATAGAAATAGAGTCTCGAAATTAGTTGAGATTAACATATAACAGAGCACAGGTGATATGTTGAAGCATTCAATTCCATTGCTATTTTCTACCATCAAGTATGTTGCAAAATCCTTCCATTCAATTGTTTGCTTACTGTTATTGATTTACTGTTTGGTAATAGTATTTAATAACATTTTTTAATACATTTTCCACAGATTCAACTCAAAATATTCTTGAAAATTGAAACATGCCCTCAAGGCAAAGAAAAAAAAAAGAAGCAAAGCGACTTACACCGCACCTTAAAGATAATGGATCTTTGCAGCAGTCCTCTAGAATTAAAAGTTGTGAAGTCACCAAAAAAATTCCGGGTAAGACAACAAAATCTTTTTTAAGAAACATTTTCCGACGAAAAAGTATCACTAGAGAACATGTTTTAGTTCAGAAGAAGAGAGCCAATTTAAACGGGAAGGAAAGGTCCCTCAAAAATGTAACTGCTAGAGCAGGAGATAACTCTGTGCATGGTAGTAGAAGGAAAAATCTGTTTAGAGACATTCATAGACGAATGTTCCGCAACAGGATAATTGGCAATTTGTTAAAAAATTTTAAGAAAGGTTAACAGAAAGTGGCTTTTTATAAGAGAAAGAAAAATGTAGAGAAAATTATTGATCAGGCTTTCGAAATTAAGCGAAAGTTATTTATTTTGGTAATCAATAGATTTAGGAAACTAAACAAGGTAATTTATGATTTCAAATCAAATAGTAGATGGAAGAGAGTAGTTAATCGTAGTAATTTTTGTGAAGTTTTCTCAGGAGAATGGATGCATAGTTCAAGTTGTGAGGCATTTTTCAATGAGGAGAGTTACTTCCAGGACAATGATTTGGTGCATGCAGTTGACACCAGTGGTCGAGCATATGAGGTAAAAGATGGTTGTCCGGTTGAAAAAGAAAAACTTGTGTCTGCAGATGCAGAAGAGGTGTTAGGTGATGAGGTTTTAGGAAGACGTCCTAAGGGACCAGTGTACATCTGGAAGTGTAGTTCTATTTGCAGTGTGCGACAGGATTCCATCAATTTGCTTTGTGATTTTGTTCGTACATTTAATAAGAAAAGTTTAAAACAGAAAATGAAGTTGTTGCAAGAATTAGATCCTTGCAGAGTGAGAGAAGTGACAGGTTTGCGTGGTCATTCACTGGCTTGTCTTTCCAGGAGAGTATGCCAGAGTGTTTTTCATCATTTCAGGATGCTAGCAGTGCATCATAATAAAGTGAGGAAATTAGTTAGAATGTTGTATTATGCCAAGAGTCCGGCAATTATGCTTAAACAATTAAGCACTGCTCTTTTGCATGGTTCTGAAGTAGATGTGAAGAATATTTGTGAAGAAATTGAGTTCTGTTACTTTGCTGGTGAAGAGAACAATATTGAAATTGACCCAGTAGAAGTAGGTAATGTGGAAGAGAGTGTACTGATTTCTAATATAGATAAGTTTCACAAGGAAATTTTCAACTTTCAGGTGAAATCAAGTGAGAGGCCTAATTTCACTTTTGTGTGTTGTCGACGGGCTTATTGTAAGTATCAGACTAAGTTAGTGGATTTATATGCAAAAAGTGAAATGGAAAACAATATTGAATGGAAGGATTTTGCCACATACTTGATGGTAGAAAATCGTTTTGATTTGTGATCGGACCAACGTATGTGTACTTATTGTTTAAAGAAATTAAACCAAAACCGGATGCCTGCTAGAGAGGTTTATAATAATCTGGAATTGGTTGGCATTCCTTCTGAATTGAAGGATTTAAATACTTATGAATCCATTTTGATTCAAAGGAGTCTATTATGATGTCGGGCGGATTGCCTCCGCCAGGCTGGCGGTAGCCACCGCCGGCCTGGCGGAGGCAATCCGCCCGACATCCATTGCCAAATTCCCCCCGCCATATTAGGATGGCGGGGGAGACCGCTGCGGTAAAAAACACCGCCCGGCTGTTTTCCGCCCCGGTCGCCTTGCGGCCGGGGCGGAATATGTTCAATATGGTGGCGGTGTCTGTGAGACACCGCCAGCCATATTACAATTGTCATTCTGTGGAGCCTTTCCGTGGCGGCAATGCCGCCACGGAAAGGCAGGCGGTCATAGGTTTGGGGGCCCACTGCTGGCCCCCCTGGTGATGGCCGAGGTGTACGGTGCAAGGGGGGGTACCGGGCGGTGAGTAAGCAGTGGCAGGGCTTACAGCTGCTTTGCGCGCAGGTACTGGGTTTTAATCAGCGGTCGCGCTGGGCTTTTAACTACTGACTGTGTTGTACTGCAATATTTTTAATTTAATTCCCTGTTTGTTTTTCGGTGGCATTCGTGGCGGTGATTCCGCCGGGGTCAAGTCCTAGTGGGCTGTTGATCCGTTAACCCCCCCGCATCCCCCCCGTATTACCCGACTCACCGGACGCATTTGGGGTGACTGTCTTGTCTTCCCTCCTCCACGCCTCGGTCCGACAGGGTGGCTAGCACCATTGAGCGGAGGGCGTGGAGGTGAGAGACAGTCACTTCCGCTTCCGCTTCCGCCTGTGAGTGACCGGTCAGCGGTCTAGTGGTTGTTAGGCAGACGGGCTGAGGGATTCAAAAGGAGGATGTCCATTCGGAAGCGCAGCGGACGAGCGCAGCGGGCGCGACGAAGGCGCGCCGAAGTGTCGCCAAAGTCGAGCCCGTCTGCGCCCGTCCGCGGCCGACAGCGGGCTGGGGCTGGAACCCCTGGTCCGGTTGGTAAAATCTGCTGGGACAGGGAGCAGCTCCTCAGCCTACGGCCGGTGATTCCATGCCCCTGCTTGCATGGTATGTCAGGTGAGGATAAGGAGTGTGGCCAATGCCGGTATCGTTTCACTACCGGGCCGGATACCATCGAGGAGTGTGCCGCGCTACTATGCGGACTTCTCAATGTGAGGTCGCTGTGTAAGCACAGACTCGATATTTTCGAGCTGCTCACAGAGAGAAAGTTTGATCTTCTGTTCCTCACGGAAACGTGGTTAGATCAGTTTTCCGACTCTGATATCATCGAGGCCATGCCTGAGAATTATTCCATGGTCAGTCAGGATAGGCCTGTGGGGAAGGGAGGAGGAATAGCGATCCTTTTTAAGAAAAATCTTGAATGCACACTGGAGCCCACCCCGGTTGCAGAGAGTGAGGCAGGCACTTTTACCGTACATACTCATGGGGGGACGGTGATTAAAGGCTATTTGGTCTACCGACCTCCTGGGCCTTGCACCAAGTTTAGAGAGAGCCTGGTAGAGAGTCTTACCGAGGCAACGCTACGCAGGGACAAATTTCTTCTACTGGGAGATTTGAATCTCCACCTTAACAGCCCAGAGGACAAAGGAGCGGAGCAGTTTTGTAGGGACATCCAAGCACTTCAGCTTGAACTCAAGCTCTCTCGTCCCACGCACCGCCAAGGACATTTACTGGATCCGGTGTTTGCTAACTGGGGAGGGGTGCAAGTCTCTACAATTGAGCCGATTCCCTGGACAGATCACTCTCTGGTGGCATTCTCGATAAATAATATAAAACCAATAAAGTGTAGTCAGGCACCCCTGAACTATTCTCGTAGGAAGTGGGCCAAATTCTCCTTAGAGGATTTTAATCTAGCACTGACAAGGGAAGGTCAGCCTGGAGGTGCGGACATTGAATCGGCTGTGTTCAACCTGAATAGGCGCATTACCGAGGCGCTAGATCAGACAGCGCCACTCTGCCATACATCTGAGGGCGGCCGCAAGGAAAGATCTGCTCCCTGGTTTAACGGAGAGCTGCGGCGGACAAAGGCTGAGTGTAAGCGTGCTGAACGAGCCTGGAGGGTATCTTATGATGCTAATGCCAGGGAATCGTTCTTGGCGAAGAGGCGGCTGCATCACAGACTGATCAAAAAGTCGAAGGCTGCCTTTTATGCAGGGAAAATTCTAGGGGCAAAAAACTCTGCTAAAGAGCTCTTCTGTATCTACAAGTCACTGACTACAATCGACTCGTCCGCTGACCCGAAGAGCTGTTCGGTTGAAACATGTGACCGCATCGCCAACTATTTTTCCACCAAAGTCGAGAAAATCTACTCGACCTTCCCCAATCCGCCTCCCACGGGGGCTGAGTTTGAAACCACGGCAGTGGGGATGGAGATTCTGGGATCTCTCACAAATTTCATCACGCCACCCCCTGAGGAACTGGTCAGGACGTGCCTCTCGGTAAAATCTGGCTCCCCTATGGACCCGGTGTCTCCTAAGCGGTTGGGGGACAGCCTGAGTGTCCTGGAGCCTTACATTAGGCACGTCTTGGACATCTCCTTTAAATCGGGCATGCTTCCTGAGGGGTGGAAACAGGCGGTGGTACTCCCCCTTCGAAAGAAGTCTCACATTGGTTTTGAGGTGTTGGAAAATCTGAGGCCCATCTCACTCCTACCGTTTTTGTCCAAAGTGGCTGAGAAGGTAGTGAACACCCAAATCATGAAGCATGTAGAGGAGGTGGGTTTGCTCCATGACACGCAGTTTGGTTTCAGGCCGCGTCATTCCACAGAGTCCGCCCTTCTCATGGCAACCGAACATTTGAGACAGGGCGTAGACGAGGGGCAAACCATGGCCTTGATCCTGCTTGACCTCAGCGCGGCGTTCGACACTGTAGCACATTCCACCTTGCTGCAGTGTCTGAGCAAAGGTGGTATCGCCGGTACCGCGCTGAGGTGGATCCAGTCCTTCCTTACAGGAAGGAGCTTTCAAGTGAGGCAGGGGGACCATTACTCTAAAGGGGTACCTTTGGGCCAGGGCGTGCCTCAGGGCTCGTCCCTGAGCCCGACCCTTTTCAACTTGTATGTGGCACCTGTCGCATCGATAGTGGAGAGCCATGGCCTCCAATTGGTAACCTACGCTGACGACACGCAGCTGGTCATCTCCCTGTCGCACGCGCCCTGTCTTGCTGCAGAT
Organism: Lissotriton vulgaris; assembly: GCF_964263255.1. Classification (NCBI taxonomy): domain Eukaryota; kingdom Metazoa; phylum Chordata; class Amphibia; order Caudata; family Salamandridae; genus Lissotriton; species Lissotriton vulgaris. Next base: position 41,607 of record NW_028242249.1, read on the forward strand.
GGCTTCCAATCGTGCATGAAAGATCTTGCCGATTGGATGGCCAAGAATTGTTTGAAGCTAAACGGCAGCAAGACAGAGGTGCTGGTGGTAGGGAGGGCCCAGTCAGCCTGGTCGTCAGCCTGGTGGCCATCCTGTCTTGGACCAACTCCTGCCCCTTGTCAGGAGGCCAAAAACCTGGGCGTCTGGTTCGATGCGGCTCTGACCTTCGGGCCTCAGATCAATCGGGTGGTAGGAGTTTGCTTTGGGGTCCTGAAGAGGCTAAGGAAAGTTCTCGACCTTCTGCCAGTGGAAGCCCGCCAAACCTTGGTGCATGCCCTGGTGACCGCAAGGCTAGACTATGGGAACCTGCTGTACCTTGGGGCACCGATTAAAAGTGTGGCACGCCTTCAGGTGCTGCAGAACGCGGCGGCACGCCTGATTCTTAGGCTGCCCAGAAGGGCGCCCTCGAAGCTGGCACTCCAAAAATTACACTGGCTTCCAGTAAAGAGCAGAGTTGTGTACAAAGCCCTCTGCACATGTCATCGGATTCTGCAGGATAGGGCGCCCCGACCTCTGCAGAAACTGATCGAAGCCTATGAACCATCTAGAGTGCTCAGATCTGCGGGAGGAGGACTACTGAGGACTCCCAGGATAAAGAAAGCCCGTATGGGAGGTAGGTCCTTCAGGCACCTGGCCCCCAACTACTGGAACAAACTCCCAGTGGACCTTCGCCTGGAGCCAGTGGAAATGAAGTTCCGAGCTAAGCTAAAAACTCACCTCTTTTCTAGATAATCCTGATCTGCCAGCACTGTTTTCCCGGTCTTATGTTTTTCTCACTGTCAGCGCGGGGACACGCCGGTGCGCGTAACTCAGCGCTCTACAAATGCCCCTACTACTACTACCTATGGTACCCCCCTGCATTTGAATACACCAAGCAGCAGGCACCGCGGGGTGCCTGCTGATTTGTGTATGCAAATGCGTGCATTTGCTTTGCAGATTGTGGCGGGCGGTGCAGTGAGCACCGCCCGCCACAATGATAAAATGAGGATTGCGCCTGCCACTGTGGCGGAAGCATCCTAATGCACATTTTAGGACCCCCGCCCTCGAGGCGGGCGGTCCCGTTTCCCGCCCGCCATCCTAATGGCCCCCAAAGTGTTCATCCCTTTCAGGCTATTGTACGAATGGAGCCAAAGACAGGGAAATTGCCTCCATCAGATTTACAGAGAGGATTAAAGGGAAGAGTTGTTTATTTGCCTTTACATTTGAAGAAAAACATTGATATAATTGGAGTAGAGAAAGTGGAAGTGGAACCTCTAGTTATCCTAGTTAATGGGGTTCCAACAAAGAGTAAGAAAATCTGGCAAGATTTAGTGGATGTTAGGAAAGTCAAAAAGGCAACATTGTATTTGATAAAAAATAATGAGTACTACAAGAATGTATGTACTGCAGAAGAGGAAGTAAGTGAAGAAGAGGACAGCGAATTGTGTGCTGGGCAAATTGAGAAAATAGAAGCTTCAAAAAATGAAGAAATATATGAACATTATAGTGTTCATCTTTTGCATTCCAAGGAAGACATGGGGAATGCTATTGAGTTGTTTCAAATGAAACAAGCCAAAGGGAGTCCCATTAGTGTTTGGGAATAAAGTTTGGAAGCTCGGTGTTTCCCACAGTTATTTCCCACAGGTTGAGGAGGACGATATGATGAGCGACCTGATCAAATTCCTGCTTCTGAATACCGGACTTTACAATTGTATGCAGAAGATCCTAGGTTTCGTCAATGCATTCCCTATTTGTTTCATCTATTGTTTGAAAGTGATCTGTCTGGACTGTCTTATGCAGTGAATCACATCCTGAAAAGTGGTGTACAACTGCAAAATATCTCGGCAAGGGACTTTATGGATAAAGTCAATGTGCAAGACAGTATTTTGGATTCTCACCTGATTAATCTCATGGCATGTCAGCGTGGTACTAATGAGTATTGGTACCGTTGTCATGGTGACTTAAAATGTATGCTGAGGAACTTAGGAACTCCCACATGGTTCCTCACTTTCAGCTGTGCTGAGTATGGCTGGGAAGACTTACTTGAATTTCTACGAGAGGCAAATGGAAACATTGAAAATATTGAATTCAAGACACCCGGAGAACTGTGCTCTTTGGATCCAGTGAATGTATGCAGGTACTTCAATCATAGATTTGAAGCTATGATGTCTTTCATCACGAACAAGAAAAATCCACCTCTTGGAGAGGTGTTGGATTTCTTCTGGAGAAAGGAGTATCAAGCATGAGGTGCTCCTCATATACATATGCTACTATGGATCAAAGATGCACCCAAATTTGGAACAGATCCGGATGACTTAGTGAGGAATTTCATAGAACAGTATGCTACATGTGCTGTTCCAAAGACAAACGAAGATAAAAGTCTAAGAGAACAAGTTTCACGGTTTCAAAGCCATCGTTGTGGAAAGTACTGTCGTCGTAAATTCAGAAACAAGGACAAGTACTACACCAAATGTCGTTTTGCATTTCCACGATCAGTGATATCTAAAGGAAGAGTGAACAATTTGATGTCTTCGCTGCGACATAATGTGACGAGGAAATCACCCAAAAACACATACAATTTGAAAAGAAACAAAGAGTCCAAGTACATTAACGACTACAACCCAGTGATTTTGTCCATGTGGAATGCTAACATGGATATACAGTTTGTGGTAGACAACTGTATGGCTGTGGCTCGGTATGTGACGTCTTACATCACAAAAAAAAGAAAAGACAGAACTCAAGGATATGTGGGAGGATATTTCCCATGAAAAGAGCCTCAGTAAGAAGTTGTACAGTTTCAGCCCGAAGATGTTGTCGCATCAAAAAATCGGAGCTTACGAATGTTCTGACCGGTTATCTGCAGCAAGTCTCTATGCCAAATCTAGGAGTATCATTTGGGCGAGTCTTGGTCTTGCTGCAACGCGTAATCGAGTTCTGAAACCTGTACGGGAAATTGAGTATTTGGAGGAGAAGGAGCCAAGCAGTACAGATATTTTGCAGACCAACATGGTGGATACATATTATCCAAATAGAAGCAGTCACCTGGAGAATGTTTGTCTGTATGAGGTTCTACAAAATTACATTTTCAAGAGGAACATCAAAGAAGATATTGATAAAGGAGTGTATGCTGTAATTGGAAGGGAGGGGTGTCTGGTCAAGCAAAGAAAATGTCAATTGGTAAATCATCGAAAATTGAATTGCGAATCTCCAGAAAGAAAAGAGTTTTTCTATTTAGCTCTTTTGCAACTTTTCAAGCCTTGGCGTGCAGAAGAGGAACTGCTTGGACATTTCCTCTGTTACGAAGACTCTTTCAATGCAGCTAAGGAGTCCATAGAATGTTCTGTTTTTCCAAAATATCTAGAAATGTTGAATGCAGAAATCGAGCAGGAAGCAACAATTGCAGCTGAGATTGCTAGAGACAGTTCTCAGGACAGTCAGAGTTCTGTTTCATTGAGTCAGGATCCACTAGGAGAATCAGTTATCGAAAATGAAGCTGCCGCTGCCATGATTGAAGTGGAAAGAGCCATGGCACATGCTCAGGAGGATGCGGTTAACTTAGAAGATTTGGAAAGACAACTCAACGTTGAGCAGAGGAAAATATATGACGAAGTTACCAAACAAATTGAGCATGGATTAAGTCATGAGAAGAAAGAGTGCTCATGTACGTCGTTGAAGCCTGTCAGACTGTACGTGAGTGGAGAAGCAGGAACTGGAAAAAGTTTCCTCATTAAAACAATTTCATATTATCTGCAGAAAAGGACTGAGTCATCGCTGTCTTGTGTTGTGACCGCTCCAACTGGTCTGGCAGCACATAATATTAAAGGTATTACTTTGCATCGGCTACTGATGCTGCCAGTGGAGCATGATAACAAATTACAATACCACAAGTTATCTGGAGATGCTTGTTGTGAAGTATCTAGAGTCCTGAAGAAGATGAAACTTCTTATCATTAACGAAGTAAGCATGGTTTCCAATGTCATGCTTGCCTTTGTGCATTTGAGAATGCAGGAAGTTCTTATAACAGAGTATGATGTGTTATTTGGTGGCAAACACATCATTGTTTTCGGTGATCTTCTGCAGCTGACACCAGTGAAAGGACAACCAGTGTTTAAACTGCTTACGCATGAAGATACCAGGAAGTGCCTAGGGAGCATTGGCAACGTTAACATACGGTTAAACTTCAATTATGCTGAGCTGCATGAAAATATGCGTCAGGCGAAGGATGAAGATTACAAGAATATTCTACAAGATGTTAGAATTGGGAAAGTGACCGAGCGTGGGAAAGAAGCTTTACATGCACGATTACTGTCAAATTTGTATCCAGAAGAAGACGTTCTGCCAGAGGATATTTTTCAGAAAATTACAAAGAAGAAATGTGGAATATGTTTGATGCCAACTCTTGCAGAATATTCCATCTTCAACAACAAAATGTTGAATTTAGAAAACCAAGAGATTGTGAAACTGGAAGCTATTGACAGAATAGAGCATATGGGAGCAACAATTATTTTGTCTGAGAATTTGAAATCTAAATTGGATTCATTAGAGAAGACTATATCTAAAACTGCTGGTTTTGAAAAGACTCTGAATGTGTGCTTAAATTTTGAGAAGGAATTTACATGTTGAAAGAGGTCTGGTAAATGGATCAATGGGTAATGTTGTTGATTTTGAGAAATACAGAAATAGAGATGGAATTGAATTTTTAAAAATTAAATTTGATGGCATTGAAGAAGTACAGCTAATTGGTCGTTGCACAGCTAGGTTTTTGCTTGTAAAAGACTTATATGTTCGCCGTAAGCAGTTTCCTGTTTGCTTGGCATATGCGGTGACAATCCATAAATCGCAAGGTTTAAGTGTAGACACTGCTTTAGTGAATATTGGCACTTCTGTGTTCAAAGAGGGTATGGCTTATGTAGCATTGTCACAAGTCAGAACTTTATCGGGATTGTACTTGATTGACTGTGATGTCACAAACATTTGTGCGGATCTAGATTGTGTTAAGGAATACAATAGGTTAAGAAGAGAGTATGCGCCACATTTGCCTCAATTTCCTTTGTTTGAGAAACGTGTGGTAGGCCGGAAACAAAGAAATATCAGTAATAGTAGGGAGGTTGTTGCAAAAAGACCAAAAGTCGATGAACTGAAAATTGTAAGCAGAAAGAAAATGAATTCTGTTGAAGATGTTGTTGGTTTTCAATTTGAAAATAGTTCTGGTGTCAACTGCTATTCTAATGTAGTGGTTAATGTTGTCTTTTCACTAGAGACTTTAAAAGAACAGATTGTGATTAATTTGGAACAAAGTTTTTGCTGTTTGTTGAATTCTGTGTTAGAGAAATGTAGCGCTGATAGAAGAAGAGTAGAAAGTTTGTCTGAAATTCGTAATCTGTTAGACAAATGTTCAGGTCAAACGCAATTCTCTCAAAATATTCAGCAGGATTGTCAGGAGTTTTTAATGTATATGCTTGATGTATTGCAAGATGAAGGTGTAGATGTAGATTATCTGTTTGGCCTTTCTTATCAATGGCAGCATGACTGCGAGAACTGTAGGCTATCAAGTACTACTAGTGTAGACTCAGAAAGATTTATATATTTAAGTTTGCCTGACAGTAAATCAGTATCCTTCAATAAGCTAGTAAAAGCAGCTGATCAAAACATGGAGTGTAGCCAATGTAAGTCTGCAATGCTGTCCACGTTAATTATACGAAGTTATGGCCGGTATGTCATTTTAATGTTCCAACGATGTAGGTCTGATGGAACTAAATTGACAACTTTAATTAATAATTTTGTGGCTTCGCAGTTGTCAATATCAGGAAGGACTTTTGTAACTAGAGCAATTATATATCATGACGGTCCTTCAACAACTTCAGGACATTGCACAGCTTATTTAAAATCTGGAAACGGCTGGTCATTCTGCAAATATTCTGTTTTAACTTTCAAATAAAGATTGCCTTTCCACCTTCAAAATTCTTACCTGGTGTTTTTACAACCGAGGCCTCATTTATGAAAAGTGACGCATCGCTGCGTCAAAACAGCGATGCGTCACTTTTCACTGCGCACCCCTTGCGGCACCAATGATGCGTCATATTTAATGTATGACGCATCACGTCGCAAGGACTTACAGATACGTCAGTATTTCTGACGCATCTGTAAGCGCAAAAGTGACGCATTGCTGGAGTGTGTCACAAAAGTGACGCAACTCCAGCAATGCGTCCTTTCACATGGGGAAAGCCCCATGTGAAAGGGCTTGCGTCAGTCTTACGCCTGCTGTGAGGCAGGCGCAAGATTTTAACGCAACCGCATCCTAAAAGTGACGCAGTGAAATCTCATAGATTTCACTGCGTCACTATTACGAGGCTTTTTGCGGGGGAACGCCCCCTCTGCATACATTATACCTGACGCAGGTATAATGTGGCGCAGGGGTTTAAAAAGTGACGCATCTACCTAGATGCGTCACTTTTTAAATATGGCGCAACAAGGCGCATGTTTTACGCTGCCGATGCGTCACAAAAAGTGACGCATCGGCAGCGCAAAAGTGACGCAAGGCCTCATAAATGAGGCCCCAGAATTTTAGGGATGGAATCTTGGGATTTGTTCTGAGGAATTTCAAGAGGTTATAATGGTTCCTACTCTATATGGCCTTGTGAATAATTGTAGTACAGAGCGAAAACTGTTTGTGTTTATAAGCTAATTCAAGCAGTAGATCAAAACAAGGAGTAGAGGAAATGTAAGTCTGCAATGCTGTCCACATTTTTTATAGAAACTTATGGGTGAAATGTCATTTTACAATATCAACTACATAAACTGGATTAAAATAAGTTGTTAAGTCTAATTAAAAATGTTTTGGCTACATAGTCATCGATTTCAGGAAGAACATTTGTAACTGCAGCTATTATATTTTATGATGGTCCTTTGACAACATCAGGATATTTCACAGCTTATTTGAAATATAAAAAAGCTAGTCTTTCGTCAATGATTACCATTTTAGTATGAAGCAATGTTGCCTTTTGACTTGTTTTCAGAAGTGAGAATTTAGGGTAGGTAACTGGATTATAATGGTTTAGGTGTTGCTGTAATTTAGTGTGCTGTTTTAAATTGCTTTGTATGTCTCATTTTTCTTTAAACGATGGAGCTTATCTTTCAGAAAGTGGCGGGCAGAAAATAGTAACAGCACAACAGAGTATAAGCTGTTCATAGGACATCCTTTGACGTCATAGAAAGTAAGTTACTTTTGAGGAGTTCTGATTTCTGATTGATTATATTTTATGGTTTTTTTAAACACAATCATTTTGATTGTGTTTTTTTTTCCCCGCTGTTATATGATGAATACCTTCAACTCACTGTTTTCAGTGAAATTTGATATATTCTGAGAACAGCAAAAATATCTCTGTGTTACTCCCTCTAATTGTCTTTCTTTTAACATTACTTTCAGTTTACTTACTCTTCTTTTTTTTAAAAAAAATATATTTTTGAGTTCGCTCCCGGTTCGCGTACCGGCGCGCGAACCGGGAAGCGAACCAAAAGAAATAGAGGTTGTCAGAGTGCTAAACATTCTAGCAATTTCTTATAAAGGGGAGGTAGTTCTGAAAAGAACTTTTTTTTTATTATTTTTGTTGCTTTATATTTTTTTATTATTTTTCTGAACATTTTTGGGTTTTTTGTATTTTTTGAACGGTTTTATATTTTTTTTGTGTTTTTTGATGGGGGAAACAAAAATGATTCATTATGAAGGGCTCAACAGGAGCAACAAAAAAAAAGATAATTTATTTCCTGGGACGTTTTGCACATTTGTGATTCTCAATTGCTTTATTAATTAAGTTTATGCTGCTCTCTCTGAAGCAAATGAGTTGTCCACAAAAAATGCAAACATGCTTCACACTTGCAAATTTCATTTGAATATTTGGGACCATCTCCCTCGCCTCTGGTCCTGACACTGCCTCTTCATTGGTGGATGTACTGGCCACAGGTCAGGAGTTATCCACTAGATTTCGTACTTGAGCAGCACTGTAATTTATTGGGTGCCACCTTTCCATATGGCGATGCATGATATAATTACCATAACTGTATTTTTTGTCTGTTCCTCTGGACAGTTCATCTTTGCAAATCAGGCAGGTAACATACCGGGCATTTACCTTTTTTTGTTCCGGGGGTATTGAAAAAAAATTCCAAATATAACTCTCTTTAACATGGGACCTCCTAGGCTTTTCAGGTAAAAACCTTCCTCTCCCTTGCTCCTCTTCCTCTTCTTCCTCTTCTTCCTCCTCTTGTTCTAGGATGACCTGAGGAGGTGGTCCTCTCTTCCTAGGAGGTTGTGGTGGTGGTGGGGGTCCACCAGCTGCAGCAATCATTGAAGCCATTTCTCTGCTATTGAAAAAAGGTCTTTCTCTCATAAAAATGAAAGTCAGAGTGAGAAAAAAAGGTGGGGCTTTCATAATTTGGGAAAAAAATGTTCTAAACCAATGAAAAGTGTTATTTTTAGGTCATATGACCAAGCCTTCCATCATTAGGAAACCAAAAGTAAAATGAACCAATGAAAAGTTTTATAAACAAGTCACATGACCTGTTATGCTTACGTTACGCGCTCCGCGCCGCGCCCCGGATTGTTTCTGGGGCGATGCGCTTCACGCCTCGGTTCGCGTTCCGGAGAGCTTCCGGGTGCGCTAATGAGGCGCGTCATAAGACGCATTACGCGGTAACGTGATACGTCGCGCTTACGCGACGCGTCACGATGTTGATTTCTAACGCGGTAGTTGCGCTAACGGAACGTTTACCGGTTCGCGGACTGGTTCGCGGAACAAAATGAAGCTAACGGGAAGCTGCCCATTTCGCGGACCGGCAGCAAAACAAAAAAAAATAATTAAAAAAAATATTTAAAAAAATATATATTACAAAAATATAAAACATATTTTTGAATTAGAATAAGAATACATTTTACAGCTTTTGATATTTGCTATTAAAAAACCATTGAAATTCACTGAAAAAACCATAGGTTATAGACCATATATAGTTAGGGATTAGCATTTACAAAACCTTGAAAATTCACTGAAAAAACCATAGTTTATAGGCACCCGCAATCCACTGCTGATGATGTCACATATTACATCATTCATGACATGGTCAGTGACATCACTGATGACAACATCCAGTGACTGTATGTTTCTGTAAAGTTAAAATATGTCTTACATATTGAAGAATGAGTGGCTGTATAAGTGTCTGGATGAAGGATTTAGTAGGTGCATGACTGACTGTATGAGAGAGTGATTAAATGTGTCTTACTGAGTGCATGGGTTAGTGATTAAACTGTCTTAACTCCATGGATGAGTGTCAATCAGTGAGTGTCTGTTTACACTGAGTGTATCTAAGGTTATATTAGAGTCTGAAGAGGTTAATCGTATTATCACATGAATGATGTCATCAGTGATGTGATCAGTAATGTCAAATGAGATGTCATCATTGATGTCATTTGAGATGTCATCAGTGATGTCATCAGTGATGTCATTTAAGATGTCATCAGTGATGTCATCAGTGATGTCATTTGAGATGTCATCAGTGATGTCATCAGTGATGTCACTGACCATGTCATGAATGATGTAATATGTGACATCATCAGCAGTGGATTGCGGGTGCGAGATATATAATTAGTGCAACTAACTATATATGCGAATTTCAATGGTTTTGTGAGAGTAAAATAAGGTTTTGTAAATGCTAATCCCTAACAATATATGGTCTATAACCTATGGTTTTTTCAGTGAATTTTCAAGGTTTTGTAAATGCTAATCCCTAACTATATATGGTCTATAACCTATGTTTTTTTCAGTGATATATATATATATATATACTGAAAAAACCATAGGTTATAGACCATATATAGTTAGGAATTAGCATTTACAAAACCTTGAAAATTCACTGAAAAAACCATGGGTTATAGACCATATATAGTTAGGAATTAGCATTTACAAAACCTTATTTTACTCACACAAAACCATTGAAATTTCATATATAGTTAGTTGCACTAACTATATATCGCGCACCCGCAATCCACTGCTGATCATGTCACATATTACATCATTCATGACATGATCAGTGACATCACTGATGACATCACTGATGACATCACTGATGACATCTCAAAGGACATCACTGATGACATCACTGATGACAACATCCAGTGACTGTGTGTTTCTGTAGAGTCAAAATATGTCTTACATATTGAAGAATGAGTGGATGTATAAATCTCTGGATGAAGGATTTAGTAGGTGCATGACTGACTGTATGAGTGAGTGATTAAATGTGTCTCACTGAGTGCATGGGTTAGTGACTAAACTGTCTTAATTTGTGCATCATTATGTCTGTTGTACTGTAAACTGCTGCATGTGTTGATCAGTAGCTTTATGATTAAGTATATGGGTTATTGATTGGTTGCCCAAGTATTTGTATGGGAGACTGAGTGTGTGTGTGGGTGGCGGGGAGGTGTATGACTCTGTGCATAGATGTGTGAGCAGTTGATTCACTAGATGTATGGGTTCAAAAGTGCATGTGGAAACAGCTGTATGGGCGGTTGACTGTGTGCATGAGTGTATTGGTGAGTGAATGGATATCTCAGTTCTACATGTCAAAGTAAGTACATATGTAAAACACAGTACATGTGAGAGTTGACATATATAAATAACTGTGCATAAGAGCCAGTGAATTTGTGAGTGGCTGTATGGATCATTGTGAACTTGTATCAGGGATTGTATAAGAGAGTAAATATGTGTTAGTATATGTTTGAATAAGTAAGGTGTGTATAACTATATAGTTGAGGAAATGGAAGTGTGATTGATTCTTTGCATGACTGACTAGGTGTGTGAGTAACTCCATGGATGAGTGACAGTCTGTGAGTGTCTATTTACTCTGAGTGTATCTAAGATTATATTAGAGTCTGAAGAGGTTCACCGTATTATCACATTAATAATGTCATCAGTGATGTGATCAGTAATGTCAAATGAGATGTCATCAGTGATGTCATCAGTGATGTCATTTGAGATGTCATCAGTGATGTCATTAGTGATGTCATCAGTGATGTCACTGATCATGTCATGAATGATGTAATATGTGACATGATCAGCAGTGGATTGCGGGTGCGCGATATATAGTTAGTGCAACTAACTATATATGAAATTTTAATGGTTTTGTGTGAGTAAAAAAGGTTTTGTAAATGCTAATTCCTAACTATATATGGTCTATAACCCATGGTTTTTTCAGTGAATTTTCAAGGTTTTGTAAATGCTAATTCCTAACTATATATGGTCTATAACCTATGGTTTTTTTCAGTGAATTTCAATGGTTTTTTAATAGCAAATATCAAAAGCTGTAAAATGTCAAGTACGTGGTAGGTAAAAACATTTTCGTGTTTATGCACGCTGATGTGCTTTGAACGCTGCCCCCCCCCCCTCTTTTCTTTTAGGAGTATTCTCTCTTTGCAGATAGTTAAGGGTAGGTAACACAGGACTTTGCCCCCGTTGTAATCCGTTGTGCCTGCTTCCCTCTCCATTTGATTGATTGTTATCCTAGCATTTATTGTTTTGGAATTGGTTTTCTTTGGTTCATTCTCTATTTACAAACAAGCACAGAGTCGCAATACTCTGTTTAGTCTTTGCAGATAGTGAAAAATCATTAAAAAAACAAAAGGAATCAAGCAAAATCAATAGGCCACTAATGGGATCTCTTTTTGACCTCGCTAAAATAGAAACATTATGAACAACCCCTCATGAGAAATACGAAACTAGTGAGAGGAACTGAGCTCGACACCATGATGGCTGCAAGACAGCTCGGCTCCGCCGCCCACCCCACCCAAAATAACGACAAACCGTATGCAAATATTATAAATATATACAACACACCAGCAAAGTAACAGGGTAAAACGTTTTATTAAATAACTATTTACATGGCAGCCTGCTGCAACATCGATCCAAACAAGCCTTTGTATTTGGGACTCAAAATCAACAAGTAACAGGGTAAAACGTTTTATTAAATGTCTATTTACATGGCAGCCTGCTGCAACATCGATCCAAACAAGCCTTTGTATTTGGAGCTCAAAATCAACCATCAATAGTAAGATTTTCATAGGTGAGTGTAGGTTCATGGTTTTCCATGCACAGACTAAAAGCCTGGAGTGGGAGTGAAAGAACAATAACTAGGTAAGAAGGAAGGCAGACGTTCTGGTAAGGACTCTGGATATAGTATGTTGCTTGGTCCCTGAGATGCTTCGATGTCACTGCCTTGCACAAATGGCATAAGTCCTGGATGTTGGGTGCCATAGTTGAGGGTTCCGAGCAGCGCTTGTAACACTGTCTGAAGCTTATTTGCACCTGCTTCAGCTTCACTATTCTCAAAGTAAGTGGGGGCTGTTTGTGGACCTGACTGCATTGGAAAACAATGTGATGCGGTGCCTCCCTGAACCGCTTGACGGAGGCCCCCGAAATAATTGCGCCTGCTCCACACCTTGTCCCACAATCCGTTTGACCTGAAGACACGTCCTGCGGTGCCCTGGTCCAACCATCATATATACCTGCGCCAGGAGACGGCGTGGGGTGCACTAGAAGGGAGAGGCAGCGCGAACGAGCCTCCCCCACCTCCCCAGGTGGAGGTTTCTCAGCTACACCCCAGCGCTTCACTCGACCAGCTGACTTGCGCCCGCTCTTGCGACACAGTGCCTCGCTCGGCCAGCTGAATTGCGCCTGCTCTTGCTATTACAACGTCTCATCCGCCATCCAACCGAATTGCACCCAATCTTGCGGTACAGCGACAGGCGGCTGCTACGGAGCTCACGAAATGGTGGTCGGCTCCACAGACTTGGGCCTGGCCTGCAAAGATGGCTCTGGGCAACAGTGGAACTCGGACGCTTGACTGCTAGGGCATGGGCCCCATTCCCAAAAGAGTCCCCTCAGCCTTGAAGATTCTACAACAGTTACCGAGACCCCCGACTCCCGTAGACTTCCGGTGGGGAGCGACTGCCACGATTGCTCGCGGAATGGCCACGATGTAGCCACGAGATGGTGGTGCTCTCATGCTGATGCCAGCATCAGTCTGAAACATCCAGAAACACTGTAGACTACCAATTCGATCACTTCCGGTGGAGACCCAACGTGACCCGGTAGAGAAGAAATTGCCCTCCCCTCTTTGACTGAAGGTTCTTGTTGCCTGTCCCTTCTGTTGTCATTTAACAGAACTTTTTTGACTACTGAAAGGGGTTGTGTTCCAACTGCTGGTTGGTGGAGACATTTTGACTATATTCTGGACCTGCGTTGTCGCGTAATGTGTCATATGACGCGCCGCGTTAGCGCACCCTGAAGTGCTCCGGTGCGCGAGGCGCAGCTTCCCGGAAGCGATCCAGAGCGCGGCGCGCAGCGCGTAACGTAAGCATAACAGGTCATGTGACTTGTTAATAAAACTTTTCATGGGTTCATTTTACTTTTGTTATTCTAATGATGGAAGGCTTGGTCATATGACCTAAAAATAACACTTTTCATTGCTTTCGAACATTTTTTTTTCCCAAATGATGAAAGCCCCACCTTTTTTTTTCTCACTCTGACTTGTAAAGCAAAGGACCCAGATGCATTTACAGTTTATCACTAACAATGTTCCAGGCTAATGTATTTTCCCGGGAAATTTACAACTGTCCTGCAAGTAAAATATTCCAATTTCGAGAAAAAGGGCGTTTCTTCGTCCCATGAGGGAGCCGTTGAACAAAAGAGGCTCGGCCTGCTGTCTTAGTCGCTGATAGGCATGAATATCGGATTCTTATCGATCACTTTATGTTGCAGGGATAGAAAAGACAACAGCCCTTGACCATTTATCTTTACTGCGTTCCTGCGTATTATACCTTTTAACCGTCATGTAATCGGGCTGCTTTATTTCACTTGCCTTTTACTGATTCGAAAACAGTGGCTAATATTCAAAACTTTACCAATCTAGGTACTACTACCATGTTTTGTTTTAAAAACCTTTATTGTGAAAATGTCAGTATACAAATACGGGCCTATAACCACGTGGGCCGGCCACGGAGCAAACTGGAATCGTATATGATGAGGGAACATTTAGACTGTAGAAGAACGTAGCGGGCGGGCCATTAGGTTGCAAGAACTAAGGTGTCTAACAGTTGCGGAATCGGTGGACGTACATTTTATAATTAAAGTACGACAGGGCCAGTTACAATAAAATTATCTAGATATACATTTGCGGGCAAGTACCATAGGTGACGTTAATTCGAACTTTCAATAGTACAGTAATCAATAACACATCAAAACTTAATATCAATAGGGATGTCCAAATGTTCAATCAGTACTCGTCCCCGCCCGCCATGTGCTTCAAAACTGCATACATATCTCGTGATATCAAGGTTGGGCAACCAGTACACAACAAGGAGTTACAAGTCCCATTTATACCGGCGCCATTTTGGGCGAGGCCGGGCAGGTCCAGGATATAGTCAAAATGTCTCCACCAACCAGCGGTCGGACCAGAACCCCTTTCGGCAGTCCAAAAAGGTTCCGTTAAATGACAACAGAAGAGATAGGCAACAAGAACCATCAGTCAAAAGAGGGGACGCTTTCGTGAATGGGGCCCATGCCCTAGCTGGCAAGCGTCCGAGTTCCAAGGTGTCCCAGGGCCATTTTAGTGGACCAGGCCCAAATCCAAAGAGCCGGCCGCCATTTTGAGAGTCCTGTTGCAGCCGCCTATCGCTGCACCGCAAGAGTGGCCGCAATTCAGCTGGATGGTGGGCGAGACGCTGTAGCCGCAAGAGCGGGCGCAACTCAGCTGGATGGCGGGTGAGGCACTGTGCCGCAAGAGCGGGCGGAACTCAGCTGGATGGGGGGTGAGGCACTGTGCCGCAAGAGCAGGCCGAACTCAGCTGGAAGGCGAGTGAAACGCTAAGAGGCGCCCAACTGCAGATGAGGTGCCTCCACCTGGGGAGGAGGGAGAGGCCCGTTTGCGCCGCCTCCCCCCCCCCCACCCCCCGGGGCACCCCACGCCGTCTTTCGGCGCAGCAATGGAGGATGGCCACACCAGTGAAATTTGCTGGACACCACCTCAGTGCCATCCGGATCTCGGCGCGTTGTGCTGCCTTCGGCGTACTGTAGCAGCAAGAGTGGCTGTAACTCAGCTGGACGGCGAGTGAAACGCTATGAGGTGCCCCACTGCAGATCAGGTGCCTCCACCTGGGGAGGCGGGAGAGGCCAGTTCGCACCGCCTCCCCCCCCGGCACCCCACGCCGCATTGTAGGATGGCCACACCAGTGCGGCAACTTGCTGGACACCACCTCGGTGCCATCCGGATCTCGGCGCGTTGTGCTGCCTTCGGCCTATTCGCACATCGGTCCGCTACTGACGCCGCCTCACAGGCCACCGGATTTTGTAGGCTTTTTATAGCCCAAAGCCGCATAACAGGTCATGTGACTTGTTTATAAAACTTTTCATTGGTTCATTTTACTTGTGGTTTCCTAATGATGAAATGCTTGATCATATGACCTAAAAATAACACTTTTCATTGGATTGAAACATTTTTTTTCCCAAATGATGAAAGCCCACCTTTTTTTTTCTCACTCAGCAATCCAAAAAGGTTCCGTTAGATGACAACAGAGGGGACAGGCAACAAGAACCATCAGTCAAAAGAGGGGAGGGCAAGTTCCTCCCTAACGGGTCACGTTGGGGCTCCACCGGAAGTCATCGAATTGGTAGTCTTTCTGGATGTTTCAGACTGAAGCTGGCGTCAGCATGAGAGCACCACCATCTCGTAGCTCCGTCGTGGCCATTCCGCAAGCAATCATGACAGCCGCTCCCCACCGGAAGCCTGCGGGAGTCGGGGGCCCCGATGACTTTTGTAGAATCTTCAAGGCTGAGGGGACGCTTTCGAGAATGGGGCCCAAGCCCTAGCAGGCAAATGTCCGAGTTCAAATATGTCCCAGGGCCATTTTAGTGGACCAGGCCCAAATCCGAAGAGCCGGCCGCCATTTTAAGAGTCCTGTGGCAGCCGCCTATCGCTACACCGCAAGAGTGGGCGCAATTCAACTGGATGGTGGGGGAGATGCTGTAGCCGCAAGAACGGGCGCAATTCAACTGGATGGTGGGCGAGACGCTGTAGCCGCAAGAGCGGGCGCAACTCAGCTGAATGGCGGATGAGGCACAGTGCAGCAAAAGCGGGCGGTAAACAGCTGAATGGCGACTGAAACGGTAAAGGGGCGCCCCACTGCAGCAGAGGAGCCTCCACCTGGGGAGGCCCGTTCGCGCCCCCCCCCCCCCCCCCCCCGGGGCGCCCCACGCCGTTTTTCGGCGCAGCATTGTAGGATGCCAACACCAGTGCGGCAACTTACTGGACATCACCTGGGTGCCGTGCGGATCTCGGCGCGTTGTGCTGCCTTCGGCCTTTTCGCACAACGGACCGCTACTGATGCCACCTCACAGGCAGACGGGTTTTGCTGACTAAAAGACAGACCAATGCAGCCCATTTTTGCTTTGTTTAAAAAAAAAATGTTAACGTCTTTATTTTGTTGGAGCGTTGTATATATTTATAAGTTATTAAAGTGTTATAATCCTACTACTTTGTTGGAGTGCTATATATTTTTAATGTGACACATAATTGTGAAGACTTTGATGTACAAAAAGGCATCCCTGGAATCTTCCGCTTCAGGCTCGGTCCCACACACCCTCACAGTGAGAATCCCCTCCCCAATCACAATACAGGATCGTTATCAGATAGTAGGAACGCGTGTGGTGTGACGGATCTCATGGGGTGGGGGCCTTGATCTACTGTAACTCCTTTGAAGAGGGGTGATTCTTTACAGTTAGGGCCATAAACTACATCCACAGGGCTAGGTGATAGCCTGGGACCGGCCTGGACAATCAGACACAGAGGAAGAGGAGTGTCAGAGGGTGCGGTAGTGAATAGGGTGAAAGGGAGGTGTCGGGCGGGCACAGGGTGTGATTCTCAGGGAAGAGCAGCGCAGATGGGGGGAGGTTTATGGCCCATGCATGAGAGAGAGAATGGGGGTGACCAGTGTGTGGGGGAGATGCTTGCGAGGGTGGGGAGCCATGCTGAGGATCGGCGGCGTGCAGAGAGTGGGTCTGGTCAAGGCATCTAAAATTGCTGCCGTGCACGACAAAAGTGTGGCATTGGAAAAAAGGCAAGATGGCACAGACAATGTTTATCAATACGGATTAATTTATAACAATTATTTTTAATAATATATTTACTCGCAGTGTCAAAATGGCGGTCAACACTTCCTTATTTCCTTCTAATCGAACGTTAACAGACGTCACGCAGCAAAAAAAAAAAAAACGCTCACGCGCAGCCGCTGGAAGACATGTATCAACATATATGAGCATCCTCAGCCAACCTCAGAAAACATAGGGGGTCCAGATACGTCTACCGTACCCCCTTATACCCATTTCTCACATTGTTTTTCCTCCATCTTGTAATTTAATTAAAACGAAACACAAAATGGCGAATTCCCGTTTCGCGACCCGGTTCGCTACCCGGTTCGCGAACCAGAAAGCGCTTCTACCACGAAAAATCATTTTTTTTTTATTTGCCCCACGGGACCCTTTAATAACCCCAACATCATTCCTAGGGGGTCAAGAAGGGTCTACCTTGCCCCCTTTCATTAAATTCCCCCTTCGTTTTTCTCCTCCTCTTGTCTCTCGATCCTACCGAGAGACAAGATGGTGGCCGTTCCGGACTGTTTAGAATGTTGACAGACACCGGAGAGCCAATCAGCTTCGTTTCGCAAAGTTCCGTAATGCGAAAAGTACGCGAACCGGAGCGCTAACCGGGACGCTGTCACAGATATATCTGTTTTTTAAAACGTTAATTTCTCAAAATCCACTGGAGCACATATATTGAGACCTAGCAAAGGCACATCGGGCTAACAGTCCCTACAATTTTGCCAAGTTTCGTGCAAATCCATTCATCCAAAAGTGAGGCCAAACGCCCTATGGAAAAATGCATGGGAAAAACGCGTTTTGGGACCCCCATTTTTTCTCAGCCCCCTTGACAAAACCCCCCAAATTTTCAGGGGCTGCTCAGAAACAAAATGTCCCATTTTCCTGAACATTTCAGCCGATTCTGTCCACAAACGTCAAAGTTATTAGACAAAGAATTTTCAAAAGTCCCATAGAGAAAAAATCCTAACTATATATACCTACTGGCGACCGCCAGTAGGTAATATATATATATATATATATATATGTATATATATATATATATATATATATATATATATATATATATATATATATATATATATATATATATATATATATATATATTCACAGAAAAAACCATAGGTTATAGACCATATATAGTTAGGAATTTGCATTTACAAAACCTTGAAAATTCACTGAAAAAACCATAGGTTATAGACCATATATAGTTAGGGATTAGCATTTAAAAAACCTTATTTTATTTGCACAAAACCATTGAAATTCCATATATAGTTAGTTGCACTAACTATATATCGCGGACCCGCAATCCACTGCTAATGATGTCACATATTACATCATTCATGACATGGTCAGTGACATCACTGATGACATCACTGATGACATCTCAAATGACATCACTGATGACATCACTGATGACATCACTGATGACAACACCCAGTGACTGTATGTTTCTGTAAAGTTAAAATATGTCTTACATATTGAAGAATGAGTGGATGTATAAGTGTCTGGATGAAGGATTTAGTAGGTGCATGACTGACTGTATGAGAGAATGATTAAATGTGTCTCACTGAGTGTACGGGTTAGTGATTAAAGTGTCTTAATTTGGCAATCATTATTTATGTTGTTCTGTAAACTGCTGCATGTTTAAATCAGTAGCTATATCAGTAACTATATGGGTTATTGAATGGTTGCCCAAGTATTTGTATGGGAGACTGAGTATGTGTGTGGGTGGCTGGGAGGTGTATAACTCTGTGCATAGATGTGTGAGCAGTTGATTCCCTAGGTGTATGGGTTCAAAAGTGCATGTAGAAACAGCTGTATGGACAGTTGACTGTGTGCATGAGTATATTGGTGAGTGAATGGATATCTCAGTGCTACATGTCAAAGTAAGTACATATGTAAAACACACTCCATGTGAGAGTTGACATATATAAATAACTGAACATAAGAGCCAGTGAATGTGTGAGTGGCTGTATGAATCATTGTGAACTTGTATCAAGGATTGTATAAGAGAGTAAATATGTGTTACTATATGTTTGAATAAGTAAGGTGTGTATAACTGTATAGTTGAGGAAATGGAGATGTGATTGATTCTTTGCATGACTGACTAGTTGTGTGAGTAACTCCATGGATGTGTGACAGTCTGTGAGTGCCTGTTTACACTGAGTGTATCTAAGGTTATATTAGAGTCTGAAGATGTATTATCACATAAATGATATCATCAGTGATGTAATCAGTAATGTCAAATGAGATGTCAGTGATGTCATCAGTGATGTCATTTGAGATGTCATCGGTGATGTCATCAGTGATGTCATTTGAGATGTCATCAGTGATGTCATCAGTGATGTCACTGACCATGTCATGAATGATGTAATATGTGACATCATTAGCAGTGGATTGCGGGTCCGCGATATATAGTTAGTGCAACTAACTATATATGGAATTTCAATGGTTTTGTGCAAATAAAATAAGGTTTTTTAAATGCTAATCCCTAACTATATATGGTCTATAACCTATGGTTTTTTCAGTGAATTTTCAAGGTTTTGTAAATGCAAATTCCTAACTATATATGGTCTATAACCTATGGTTTTTTCTGTGAATTTCATTGGTTTTTTAAAAGCTAATATCTATAGCTGTAAAATATATTCTTTATTAAGTGACGTATCACGTAGCCCGTGAGACGCCTCATGATGCATCGCATAACCGTGACGTATCGTCTCTGCAGCGCAAACCAAAACTCAAAACGTAAGCGCGCCAGAACACGCTTAAAGATATATATATATTTTTTTAACCTTATTTAGACAAAATCCACACGTGCACATATCACAAACGTTCAAAAAACACAATATGTCGGACTCCCGTTACGCTACCGGTTAGCTGCCCGGTTAACGTACCAGGAAGCACCTTTACCGCGAAAAATCGCAATTTTTTTTTCTTTTGCCCCGCAGGGAACTTTAATAGCCCCCTCATCAATCCTAGGGGTTCAGGAGGGGTCTGCCTTACCCCTTTCATTCATTTACACCTTTTTTTTTTCCACCTCTTGTCTCTCGATCCTACCGAGAGACAAGATGGCGGCCGCTCCGGACTGTTTACAATGTTGACAGCCAATCAGCTACTCCTCAGACTCCCGTTACACTGCCGGTTAGCTTCCCGGTTAGCTGTCCAGTTAGCTGCCCGGTTCGCGTACCAAGACGCGTCTCTACGGCGAAAAAATTGGATTTTTTTTTTTTTTTTTTTGGCCCCGCGTGGCTTTATAATATCCCCCTCATCAATCCTATGGGGTCAGAAGGGGTCTACCTTGCCCTCTTTCCTTCATTTCCCCCTTTGTTTTGGTCTCCTCTTGTCTCTCGATCCTACCGAGAGACAAGATGGCGGCCGCTCCGGACTGTTTAGAATGTTGACAGACACCGGAGAGCCAATCAGCTTCGCTTCGCAAAGTTCCGATACGCGAAAAGTTCGCTAACCGGAGCGCTACCCGTAGCGCTGTTACAGATATATATCTTGTTTTAAACGTTAATTTCTCAAAATCCACTGAAGCACATATATTGAGACCTAGCAAAGGCACATCGGGCTAACAGTCCCTACAATTTTGCCAAGTTTCGTGGAAATCCATTCAGCCGTTCGGGCTAAAAGTGAGGCCAACCGCCCTATGGAAATTAACATGGTAAAAACGCGTTTTGGGACCCCCCTTTTTTCTCGGCCCCCCCTTGACGACCCCCCCCAAATTTCCAGGAGCTGCTCAGAAACAAAATGTGCCATTTTCCTGAAAATTTCAGCCAATTCCGTCCACAAACGCCAAAGTTATTAGGCATAGAATTTTCAAAAGTTCCATAGAGAAAAAATCCTAACTATATATACCTACTGGCTATCGCCAGTAGGTAATATATATTCACTGAAAAAACCATAGGTTTGACACCAGTTATAGTTAGCTGGAAATTTTACTGACATAAAACCAATGAAATTCCACGTTATAGTTAGTTGGACTCACTATACCTTGCGCGTGTAATGCACTGCTGATGACATTACATATTACATCACTCATGACATGGTCAGTGACATCACTTATGACATCACTGATGACAGACCTCCTTTAAGTGTAATGTAACCCTTAAAACACATATTGGAAAATAGAAATTACAATTTTCAAAAAATGGAGATACCCATACCAGTTACAACAACCAATTCAGTAATTCCACCATCTATATACACATTCTCTCATTTACCAACAGTTCTATATAGTCACTCATACATATACTCACTCATCATATGTAGTGATACACCTATACATCCTGTAACACACCGACAATCATCCAAAAGTTACTCACTCACATACTCACACATGCAAATAAACTATTGAACATCCATTTATTTGCATATAAAACTATACACACTTAACCACCCATACAGTCCTGCACATATGGTGTCTTCTAAACACATACAAAAAGAGAGTTAGTCATTCATGCATCTATGTGATTAGTAATACCCCCATAAAACCATAGAAACACTCAGACTGATACTAAAAAAACATCTAAGAACCCAAATACCTACACATGTAGGTACTCATCAATCCATGCAACCAGTTATTCACAAAGTGAAACACTGATACATATAATCAAATATTTAAACATTACTCGCTAATATATGTATTCACTAAGGTACACTTAATAAGCCAGTTATCCAATCATTTCTTTTTGAAAAAAACATTCATTAAGACAATTATTTAAACATTTATTCTTCTCTCGACCTTTACATATACATATATAAAACATATTTATTTTTTAGAAAGACACACATTCACTGGATGGTATCATAAGTGATGTCACTGACCATGTGATGTAATATGTAATGTCATCAGCAGTGCATTACACGCGCAAGTTATAGTGAGTCCAACTAACTATAACGTGGAATTTCATTGGTTTTATGTCAGTAAAATTTCCAGCTAACTATAACTGGTGTCAAACCTATGGTTTTTTTCAGTGAATTTCATAGGTTTTTCAAATGCTACTTCCTAACTATAACGTGTGTAAAACCTATGGTTTTTTCAGTGAATTTCATAGTTTTTTTGAATGCTAGTTCCTAAGTATGTAATCACGTTCGTAACTACATAGTGTCACCGCCTACACGTCCTGAGAAGCGCATGTAAAGTCACGTGACTTGAAAACAAAACTTCCAATTGGTTATTAGTAGTTTCTGTTCTGGAATATACACGAAGCACTCCACCCACTTTCCTTACAATCTTTTCTACTCTCAAGAGACAACAACGTCGAGCATCTTCCGGAAGACTTTGCTGAAATGGCTTCCCTACCAGATTCATCTTCCGAATCTGAAGGAAATGAGCGACCACCGTTAAGAAGAAAAAAGGAATCTTTCATTTGGCAATTTTTCACTTATCCTGAAGATCAAAAGAAAGTGAATGCGCCAAAAGTAACCTGCACGATATGCAATTCGGAGCTCTCAAGGGGAAATCCAAATAGAAAATATTCCTTTTCTGCACACACCATGCAGCGGCATGTTAGACAAAGGCATCCTGAGCATTATGCAAAAGCATCGACAAGAGCCCTGGCCACGCTATTACCATCAGAGGTGGCCAGCACATCTTCTGGTGTACGACCTGTATCTCCATCGAGTGCTGAGATGGACTTGAGACCATATCTTGCGAAGGTGCATATGAAATGCAACAAGTGTGGAGAAATTATTTTGTATGGAGAGCAGAGCCTCGTTCTTATTAAACTCAAAATTGACAGTCACAAATGCCCCAAGAAAAGATAAATTTCTTCACTTCATTTTCAAACTATTACATACTGAAAAATGTAGTAGCAACTTTAAGAAATCGAAAGCATTATAACACATCTTTCCCCCCCCCAAAAAAAAAAGTTCTTTTCAGAACTAACTCTTTCTACCAAAACGTGCTCCAAGAGCATATTATGAGATATTTTTTCGCCGCTTTATTTTAGTGCGAGACCGGGTGCGCGCACCCTCCTATCGCGTACAGGACCTGACACTCCCATGTGAAGTCATGTGACTTCTAAACAACACTTCTAATTGGTTCTTGGTAGTTTCTATTCTGCAATTTACACGCAGCACTCCACCCACTACCATCACTTTCTTTTCTACTCTCAAGAGACAACAACGTCGAACATCTTCCCGAAGACTTCGGTACAATGGCTACCGTTCCGCATTCATCTTCCGAATCTGATGAAAATGAGCGACCACCTTTGACAAGAAAAACGGAGGCCACGCTATTACCATCAGAAGTAATCAACACATCTTCCGGTGGACAACCTGTATCTCCATCGAGTGCTGAGATGGACTTGAGACCATATCTGGCGAACGTGCACATGAAATGCACGAACTGTGGAGAACTTCTTGTATACGGAGAGCAAAGCTTTACTCTAATTAAACAAATAATTGAGAGTCATAAATGCTCCAAGAAAAGTTAAATTTCTTCACTTTATTTGGATAGTATGACATACTGAAAAATGTCGTCGCAACTTTAAGAAAGCAAAAGCATCATAACACTTGTTTCCAAAAAAAAAAAAAAAAAAAAAAAAGTTCTTTTCAGAACTAACTCTTTGTACCAAAACAAGCTTGAAGAGCATATTAGCTGATATTTTCTCGCCGCTTTCTTATAGTGCGCGAACGGGTGCGCGCACCCAACTATCACGTCGAGACACGCACACGCACTTTAAAACAACACTTCCAATTGGTTCTTACTAGTTTCTATTCTGCAATTTACACGGAACACTCCACCCACTTCCCTAGAAAACCAGTTTATCGTAAATCTTTTAAAGCCTCCTCCTATGAAATATTCGACATCAATCACATAGCAGAGTACTAAATAGCACTATATACACTCCGTCCCTTAATTATAAAAGACTTATTGCTATGTAAAATCAACTTTTGTTTTCCAAGATAATGTAAAATGCTGAGCCTATTACATAATTTTATTTCACATATATGTTACTAGTCTCCTTCGAGTACTAACACCGTGGAAAATACCACCAATAGCGGTGATATTTTTTACACCGAGAATGGGCGATTTCTATCGCTTACAGCCCTTACAATTATAAAGTTTTATTTCCTAAGTCTCTGATCTCCAACTGTGCAACGTAGATCCCCTGTGTGTCGCAATAAGGTCCATAAACAAAAACTACAGAGCCAGCATTATAAACATACACAGAACAACAAAACGACAAGAGCCACCATGCTAATATATACCCTTAATATAATAAACCTCTGAGAATAAATACATATTTCCGTGGCAGCCCATAACACAAACGTGGCGTCCTCTGACTCTGCTCCATTACCAAACACCGTAACTCCCCGCCCCCCTCACTTTTCACTAAACTCCGCACTCCACCCCAGCCGAACCCCCTATTACAAACCCCCAACCTACCCTCCCTGCCCAAACCCACCATGAACCTCAAACCGCCCCTAGAAAACTTATAAGACACAGGATTACTAAAACTCAAAGAATACGCAACAGGCACATAATGTAAATAGTACATAAAGGCACATATTTTTTCCAAAATACTATTTAAAAACATGTTCTATTTTTAATAAATCTATCATGCATCTGACCCTCTAGAACTGCTTTCAAAATGTGAACTATAAAGCTCTACTTTTCATTTTCAAACCATACACTTTCTTCTAACCCTCTAGAACTGCTTTCAAAACATGAACTATAAACCTCTACTTTTCATTTTCAAACCATACACTTTCAATTACATTATTTTTTTTCCTCAATTCATGTAATGTTACAAACCTTTTCTAAAATACACCAGTCCGTATCATTTATAAGGATTTATTTTCAGTCTTCATCAGTGACACTTTCTTCACATATAATAGAAATCACAATAACTTTTTAAACGACAATGCTAACGCGGTAAAAATAACCCTTCATTTACTTTCCTTTAAGAATGCACACTATGTACCCCACGCATGCGTTTCCTAATCTTTGTATTTGGCAGCGAATACCGACCTTGAATCGGAAGACATGAACAAGACCGCCATTGTCACATTTAAAACTGAACGTTGCATCTGCTCACACACATATCTTTCACTAAGCTAACATTCACAGAAAACAGCATTGATGTAAAAAAAAATTGACCTTGCTTTACAACTCCCTCAAATCACTCCCTTATTTTTTAACGCATCCTCCAGTTCAAAAAAAGCTACATTTTTAATAACCACTAAGCAATATATAAGTGACTAGACTCCTAGAAAATGTATCAAGTCATTCTGCTCCTCTCCACTGCATAGCCGGCGACCTAATTCTGTGGAGTTGCTATACAACCAGCGGTGCTGCGCCGTTTCCTGTACCATCTTGGGAAATTCAAAATGGATGTCCCTCCTGCCTTCGCAAACGAGCCGGGCCACTAAGAACTATTTCGCCAGAGGATGCTTGACTACTACGGCATCTTACCACTCTCGACTTTGAATGCATCATATCGATTATCATTTCGATATTCGTATTTCACCTGTGTGCAGCCTGTATTTCATTGCCTGAGCTGTGATTTCACGTGGGCCCTGGATTTATGTCTCTGCAATTTGGTACCTCCTGAACCGAATTACAATCACCTCATGAATCCGTTACTTGATCATGAACAGCTTTGTTACAACGGAGGGTTTATGGCCTTTGCAGCGATACAAGGAGTTCTGGGTCATTGGAATATATTCTCAGCGGCGCAAGATTTCCTAACAGAGAGCTACATCGAAGACCCATCGAGCTGCCCTATGATGGTAAAAGACGCTCCAATAATGACAGATCATGAATGCTCCTTTCATCTTCTCAATTGGATGGCTGACATGTTCTCAGATGATAACAGTGATTTCATGTTAGAGGCACTTGCTGCATACTTTGTCTACACAATGGACGGTTAACTCTTTCCTAACAGCGAGCTACATCGAAAACCCACCGAGCTGCCCACTGATGGTAAAAGAGGCTCCGATTATAACAGATCATCAGTACTGCTTTACTCTTTTCCATTGGATAGCTGACATACTTTCAAATGATAAAACTGATTTCCTGTTACAAGCAGAAGCTACCTATTTTGCCTAAACAATGCTTCAATAACTCTCAAACAAGCCATTGACGTCCTCATTTCCTTTTGGTTTTCTATATTCTTCACGTTCTTTTCCATATTTTCTTTTGAAGAACAGACCTATTTGCTTTACTAACAGTGGACATTATGATTTCGTGTTGTTTGACAGCTGATTCATAAAGTGATGATGTATAACCACTTGCATTTTCATATATCGTTCCTAAACTGAAAGGCCAGAGACCTTCTTCCATTTATTAAAATATAATATACTTCCTTATAAGAGTGTACAATGTTTTTTTCCAACTATATTCATTTTTCTTCAACTATAGCGTTTGTATTCCATGTACTACTGACAATACCAATTACTGTGTTTTTTGCAATTTCTGTACTCATATTACATAATAATTTGCCTTTAAAACAATACATTTCTAAATAAACATTTCAAATATTCACGGTTTCTCTTTTAATCCATAATCTCAACTGAAATGATTTCATATTGAAAAACTATTCATGGGTTCCACATAACCTTAACTGTAGTCACTGAGGACCTTATTTATGAAGACCTTCCGCCGCCAGTGCCTCATTTTTTAAAATGGGAAAAAGTAACGCACTGGTGGCGCAAGGCCTTCATAAATAAAGTCCTGAATGTTTTCTTTTCTCGACCTCACTTACTGATACTAGAACCTGCAAGCCAATTACGGCCCGTGAACTCTTTCTCAGTAGGTCGCGCACCGTAAAGACAGTTATACCACTGTTAACATTTTTTTTTTACTGTTACTAAGCACCGACACAGTTCCGCTTCACTCAGAGTTAATCACTGCTCCCACGCTTCTACAGGCCAGACGCTATGTTGTATTTCTCTCCTTATCACCCTTTCATCTCCACAATAACAAACAGTTGTCCGCCAGCCACCAGAGAACAGACTCAGATGCAGAGGCACCAAAGAGTGAACCCATCACCAACTGCCATCTCCGGCTGTTTCCATGGTTACACCTCATTCTGCACCTTGCTGAAGGCACAGGTCAAAAGTTCATCTCTCAACGTTCTACAGCTAACTAAGAACACTATTTTCCCTCCAGAAACACCTGCCAATCCACAACTCTGTTACATGTCTTGTTTTTTCACACCCAATAGTACTTTTCGTTTAACATAAACATTGACCTGTTCACTCTCCACTTGTTACAATCAACCAATCATTTTTTTTTATTTTTATTTAAAAAAGAATTTAAAACCTTTATTGTATCAGAGCACACAGCTATTCAGCCTAACATCCCGGAGGCAAGGCAGCATGGTATCAGGAGGAGTAGAGTGCCAAACGATTCATATCAGGACAATGCAGGTTGTTTTTTATTTTATATAGGAACAAGAACCAATACAGAGGCGCCAAAGGGCGCAAAAGAGAGGCAATGGAAGAAAGAAATGCGCATGAGTCAGTAAGAGGCGTCAGAGGCCAGGTAAAAATTTAGAGAAGAACGTAAGTAGGATGTAGGAAGGGGGGAGAGGAAGAAGCAGGAGAATTACAACATGAGCAATATAGCTGGTGTCATCGGCTACGGCGACAGGTGTTCATCACGGGGAATAGGCTCCGGTGGTAGGCATAGGTCACCCCTGTAAGCATTCCATGCCCCCCACACCTTATTCCATGTCTGAGGCCTCACCCTGGCAACGTACACCGTCTTCTCTCGTAGCATACACCAATCCATATTAGCCTTCCATTGCACCACCAGGGGGGCCGTGTTAGCGCCCCATTTCTGCGCTATATCCCTCTTAGCAATCATGTTGCCCAGTGTAGCCCAACGAGTCTGCGCCGTGTTGTAGTCGTTCGGCTCCCAGACATTAAGGAGGCACCTACGCGCTTCCGCTGCCAACTCGACTCCAGTCACCTCCCTCATCACTCTGTGTACTCTCTCCCAGTAAGGGGCAATAACGGGGCACTCCCACAAGATATGCATGAAAGTAGCCAGGGCTCCGCAGCCACGACGACAAAAGCCATCAGGCGAGAAGCCCATACGCACAAGCCGGGGGCCGGTAACATACACCCGGTGGAGGATTTTAAACTGTACCAGCCTCAGACGCGAGGAAATGGCGACCTCCTTAGGGGAAGACACAGCACTCTGCCAGTCCTCGTCGTCCAGTTCCAGGCCGTCGGCTACCCACTGTTCTCGCAGGCGCTGGAGGAGGTCGAGTCTAACATTGATCAGCTTCTTGTAGGACAGAGAAATGGCGCTATCAGGCATATGTCCGTCCAAAATTCTGTCCTCCAAGGGGGAGCTCTCGGGGATTTCGCCCTCCTCTGGGCTAGCGGCAGTTAGCGCGTGCTTCAGTTGGGCATAACGGAAGAACTCTGATCCACCCAGGTGGTATTCGGCCTGTAGTTGTGGAAATGTCTTGACCTCCCCCTTAACTAACATGTCTTCCACCCTAGAGATACCTATAAGGTCCCATTTGTCAAAACCCTTGGTGTGCCAGAGCTTGCCTAGGATATCGGAATCATACAGAGGGGTAAATCTCGTCAGTCTGCCCTGCCAGCCCTGTATCTTGGTGATCGTCCGCCACGTGTGGACCGCCGCCTTGGTCGGGCCTGTGAGGTACCGATCGAAGGATCTGGAATATAGGGCGCGGTAATAGTTGCCTCCTTGCAAAAGCCACCTATCCATAGCGTAGCCCGGGCTGTCCACAGGGCCATACAGGCCATGGTTAATAGCAGTAAGTTGAGAGGCCCAGTAGTACCTCCGCACGTCTGGTAGCGCGATGCCCCCGTCATACCATGGCAATGTGAGCTTCTGGACAGCGACGCGGGGCCGACCCTCCCAAAGCAGGGCACGCTGCAGGCTCTCGATCTCTCTAAAGTAGCGAGCCGGAACAAGGTCCTGGGTATTCTGCAAGGCATACAAGAACCTGGGCAGAGACATCATTTTGAACAATGCCGCTCGGCCCAGGAGGGAGAGCGGAAGCTTGCGCCAACTATCCACATCCCTCCGCAATCGTTGGAGAGGCGGGAGTAAGTTGCAGTCATACCTCGCCTTAGGATTACTCGATATATAGATTCCTAGGTACTTGAAACATTGTCCGGCCAGCTGTATGTTGCAGCCCTAGGGAGGCGCGGCGTGTCCCCCTTAAGAATGTAAAGGGAGGATTTGGCCCAGTTGATAACCAGGCCAGAGTAGCGCCCGAACAGCCGGAGGACGTCGCACGCCACAATAAGCGACTTACAGGGAGAGGTAAGGTAGAGCAGGATGTCGTCCGCATACAGGGAGACCCTATCCTCAAAGCCCGGGGACCAGGTGATTCCATGCAAGTCAGGGTGTGAGCGTAACATAGCCGCAAGTGGCTCCAGAGCCAGGGCAAATAGGAGTGGAGACAAGGGGCAACCCTGTCTAGTGCCACGGTGAAGCGCAAAAGAAGCAGACATGCGACCGTTAACTGTGACAGCAGCCAGTGGGCATGCATAAAGAAGTTGCACCCAGCCCAGGAAGCCCGGTCCAAACCCAAGCTTTGCTAGCACCGCCCATAAGTAGCTCCACTCCAGGGAATCAAAGGCCATCGTGGCATCAAGGGAAGCAAGTACCGCCGGTTCCTTCAGAGCGTGAGCCCTGGCCATGACCCCATGCAATCGTCTCAGGTTGAGGGCAGTGTTGCGGCGGGGAATAAAACCTGATTGGTCCGGGTGTACCAGGTCGCTGATAACACCGACCAGCCGATTAGCAAGTAGCTTAGCCAGGATCTTGGGCTCCGCGTTGAGTAGAGAAATGGGGCGGTAGGATCTGCAAACGTCCCGCGGCTTGCCGTCCTTGTGAATGACCACTATGGTGGCCAGTCGCTGATCTAAGGGAAGGACTCCCTCTTCACGGGCCCGGAGGAACATATCTCTCAGATAAGGAGAGATCACATCCGGCCGGATCTTATATAACTCAACCGGTATGCCATTGGGGCCAGTAGCTTTACCCGACCGCAAGGCGTGGATCGCCAAAGCAATCTCGTCTGCGGTTATATCTCGATCCATGTCGGCACGGTCCTCTTCAGAAAGACAGGGGAGGTCAATCGCTGAGAGGAACTCAGCTGAATCGGTCTCGGAGCGGTCTGAACTGGCTGTATAGACACCCCGGAAATAGTCTGCAAAAGACTCGGCAATAGCGCTCGGGTCTGTGACCGCCACTCCGTCCTCGCCCAGGATTTCCGGAACCACCCGGCTTGCCATCTCCCGCCTGTCCAACCAGGCCAGCAACTTACCGGCCTTATCACCGACGTCATAAATGCGGCCCTGCTGCTCCTTGGCCAAAACCAGGGCAGCATTCAGAGCGAGATCATGGTACTCCGACTGTTTCAGGGAGAGTTCGTGTAGGAGAGAAGGGTCTGGCTCAGGCCCCAAACGGGACTCGAGCTCCAAGACTTCCTCTTCCACATGCAGAAGGTTGGCATCACGAGCTCGCTTAGCCTCCGCGATGAGAGCTAGGGCTTCACCCCGCAATACAGTCTTGAACGCCTCCCACAGGGTGACCGCCGAGCCAACGGAGCCCACATTTTCAGTGAAATATAAGGCGATGGCCTTAGTCAGGAGCGCACGCGTCTTATGGTTGCGGAAATACCAGGGGTTCACCGCCACCGGATGGCTGGACAGGACAATACCAAAATCGAACGAGACCCACAACGGAGAGTGATCAGAGACGCCCCTAGCCAGATAGCGGGCCTCGGACACGGCAGGCGAATGCGCCGCCAGGGTGAGAACATAACCTATACGGGACAGGCTCCCATGGGCACCGGAAAGGAACGAAAATTGGCGGAGCGCAGGATGCAGTAGCCGCCAACAATCCACTAGACCTATGGAGTCAAGGAAGGACGGCAGCCACATTTGGGAACCCCGTAGGTCCCTCGGCGGCTGGCGTTCAAGGGTGCCAGAGCAGACGGAGTTGAGATCGCCCCCTAGGATCAGCAGGCCCGAAGGCAGGGACAAGATGGCGCCACCAAGGTCTTGAAAGGTGCTAGATTGGAGGCCTGGGGGAACATAAACCAAAAGCAGCGCTAAAGATCGCCCCTCCCATCTTCCTGCCACAGCTGCGTAGCGTCCCCTATCATCAAGCAACGTGACGTCTATTTCAAGGGGAAGGGACGCACGCACAAGGATGCCCGCCCCCCTGGATCCCGAGGAGAACCCAGAGTGGGCAACCATTTTGTAACCCTTATGATTTAGGGCCTTACAGGAGTTCCCCACCAAGTGCGTCTCTTGCAGAAGAACAACATCAGGCATGTGCCTCTTTATCAGTTGAATTACCACCCCTCTCTTAACTCGGTCACCTAGTCCATTGACATTTCAGCTAAGCACTTTTAATTTCCTACCCCCCATCATCCAACAGCCCGCCCCACCCGACTCCAACCAACTCAATCATAAAGGTTACAGTAAAAAACACATTCCATTGCCTTAAGAAAGAGAGAAAGAAAGAACAAACAAACAAAGAAACTTGCGTAATTGCACCCCCCACCCTGCACCCCTGCATATGACTAAAAAGCCCCCCCAACCAGCAGTGTGCCTGTCGCCCCATAACTACTCTACAAGAAGACACCCAGAGGAGTGGGGAATCTCTGCGAACACCCCCCGCCACCCTCCATGTACAAACAGGAAAGTTAATACGGTATCATGAAGCAACATCCGATAGTCGTGTGAGGTAAAAATAACAGACGATGAATCACCCACTATAGAGCCAAGTCTCATAGGTCCGAGCCACCAGCAGCACCACCTTCATGTTCATCCTGAGCGTCTCGGCGCGGTGATAAAGTGTCCAGCCAGTCACTTACATTTTCAGCAAAGTCAAAGAAGAGGGCACGGCCCTCGTGTTCGATCCGGAGCTTGGCGGGGAATATCATGGAATATTTGAAACCCAGGTCCTGTAGTCTTCTCTTCACCCCGGCGTAGCTCTGGCGCTGTCGCTGCACCGTCCTGGTAAAGTCCAGATAGAAATGGACGTCTGCATTCTGGAATTTAAGCGGTCCTTGCCGTCTGGAAGCCTGCTGGACCGCGTCTCTGTCTCGGAAATTGAGCAGCCGGGCTACGATGGGTCTGGGTGCCACGCCCGACTTCGGCGGGCCACCCGGCACTCGGTGGGCTCGCTCCACCGAGAAGAAGTTGCTAAGGCCAGGCGGCGCCAGATGGGTCTTGATCAGGTCTTCCACGAGGAGGTCCGTCGCCGCCTCCTCTGACCCCTCCGGTACTCCGACAATGCGAACGTTCTGCCGCCTGGCACGGCTCTCAAAGTCCTCCAGCCGCCTTGCGAATTGCTCCGCAGTCCTCTGCAGGTTCCGGACCTCCGTTTGTAGGTCCAAGACGTCTCCCGTCAGACTGGATGTCTTGATGTCCAAATTCTTGACTCTATCATTAGTTTTACCCAAGTCGGCTCTAATGAGAGTCAGGTCGACGGCCATAGTGTCCACTTTATGCGTAAGGACCTCATGCTGTTGCTGCATGTCCGCCCTGAAACTTGTAATGGCCCCCATAATGTCGCTCAGGGTAGGCTCAGAGCCGTCCGGCGAGCCCGAGTGCGGGATGTTCCTGGCAGAGGGTCCAGTAACAGGCAGCGTCTTCAGTTGGGTATACCGGTCAATCCTGTTCTGTTGTTGCTGTGTTTTGCCGCGGACGCCTCTGTTCGATGTCTTATCGGGGTCCCCCTTGCCCGCCATGTTAGGTCCGAGAGAACAAAGGGCTATGCCAGGCAAGTCCGAACCCAATGAGCCGGAGATTTGTACGGGCTGGACCGTAGGAGGCAGTCTCAAAAACGCTCCGCTATCCAGAACACCTCGCCGTTGGTGAAGGCAGGCAGGCACTCCGCGGAGCGGCAGTGTGTAGTGGCGGAGTCAGGAGAAGCTATGGCACTGCACTGGCACGGAGTCCCACTCGACGTAGCTCAGCGTAGGAAACACCGATTCGTGATCTGAAAACGGTTCTCGCCTCAGTGGACCATCAGCAACAAGCATCCACCCTCGTGGATCAGGATTGCAGGCAGGATGATTGCGGAGGATCGGAAGGTCCGCGGAGCTCCGAGCTTACGCGGCCATCTTGGTTGCCCGCGAAGCTCCTCCCCCATTTTTATTTTTTTAACCACACCCAGCCTCTTCCTTTTTCTTTATTTAAAATTTCAATTTCTAACTACCATTCCACTTCCAGAACCGATCGGAGGACGACTACAAATCCCTTGAAAATGAAGGTCTGGCTAATAGGACACAGTTATATTCACTGGAGTGAAAAATATGCAGTAAGCAGACGAATTTGCAACCTCAGCTTACCAAATGTACACATAACATGGATTTCCAAAAGAGGATTGAAATGTCACCAATTAATTCCATTGGTGAAAACTTTTATGCATCTCCCAGAACCAGACCTTATAATTGTGCACTGTGGTGGGAACGATCTAGGCACAATCACTGGGGTAGGTCTGGAAATGCTTCTAAAAGACACCTTTCGACAATTGATGACACTTTTTCCTCGATCTGCCTTGGTATATTCCAATATATGCCAAAGACAGAAATGGAATTGGTCCAATCACCATTGTGCACAATTTGAGAAAGCAAGGAGACATGTAAATAAATCTGTTTCTGCGTTCCTCAGAGATTATAGCATGGGTTCTATTTACCACAACAACTTGCGCTACCACATGCAAGACGTCTATAGGAGAGACGGTGTTCATTTCACGAATGAGGGAAACAGAATCTTCCTCTGCAACATCAGGCTCTGCATCGGTACTTACTTATAAATGCAGAAAACACTCAATTAACACAAGGGCTCTTTTCAGAGCCACCTTATATCTAAGCACTCAAACTTCTGATTTACCTCCATTTTCACACTCTTGTAAATAGGTGTGCGCGACCGGGTGCGCACACCCCGTATTTTTTTTCGGAGAAAAATTATATCTTTTCGCGTTTAAGGGCCTTATTGCACACCCTGAGAAAACCTACGCAGGAAGACAATCTCTACCTTCTCCCCTTTCCATGTTTCAACGCTTTGAAATGAACAATATATTTACTCGCAGTGACAAAATGGCGGACAAAACTTCCTGATTTCCTTCGAATCGAACGTTAACAGACGTCACGCAGCCAAACAAAATACCGCTCACGCGCAGCCGCCTGGGTGCGCGCACGTGTGCGCGCCTATAGATATATAATTGACTTTAACTTTAATTTTCTCAACAACTACTGAACGGATTTACACCATTCCAAAAAAAAGCGTAATCTGCGAACAAGACTCTACAGTTTTGGCAAATTTCTTATAAATTCATTCACCCGTTCGAGCTGTAGCCGAGTCTAAAAGTCCTATGGAAAATAACATGGAGAAAACACGTTTTGGGACCCCCCTTATATCTCAGCCCCCACTTGACCAATCCCCCCCAAACTTTCAGGGAGGGAGTGCAGCGAACCTAGCCATCTTCTTTGAGAAATTCGCAAAGACTCATCCACCAGGGCCAAAGTTATTCCAAATAGAATGTTGAGGATTTCCTATGGAAAACAATCCTAACTATAACTACCTACTGGCGACCGCCAGTAGGTAATATATATATATATATATATATATATATATATATTCAATGAAAAAAACATTGGTTTTAGGCCATATATAGTTAGGGATTTGCATTTACAAAACCTTATTTTACTCGCATAAAACCATTGAAATTCCATATATAGTTAGATGCGCTAACTATATATCGCGCACCCGCAATCCACTGCTGATGATGTCACATATTACATCATTCATGACATGGTTAGTGACATCACTGATGACATCACTGATGACATCTCAAATGACATCACTGATGACATCACTGATTACAACATCCAGTGACTGTATGTTTCTGTAAAGTTAAAATATGTTTTACATATTGAAGAATGAGTGGATATATAAGTGTCTGGATGAAGGATTTACTAGGTGCATGACTGACTGATTGAGTGAGTGATTAAATGTGTCTCACTGAGTGCATGGGTTAGTGACTAAACTGTTTTAATTTGTGCATCATTATATCTGTTGTTCTACAAACTGCTGCATATGTTGATCAGTAGCTATATGAGTAACTGTATGGGTTATTGATTGGTTGTCCAAGTATTTGTATGGGAAACTGAGTGTGTGTGTATGGGTGGCTGGGAGGTGTGTGACTCTGTACATAGATGTGTGAGTAGTTGATTCACTAAATGTATGGATTCAAAAGTGCATGTGGAAACAGCTGTATGGGCGGTTGACTGTGCATGATTGTATTAGTGAGTGAATGGATATCTCAGTGCTACATGTCAAAGTAAGTACATATGTAAAACACAGTACATGTGAGAGTTGACATCTATAAATAACTGTGCATAAGAGCCAGTGAATGTGTGAGTGGCTGTATGGATCATTGTGAACATGTATCAGAGATTGTATAAGAGAGTAAAGTAAATATGTGTTAGTATATGTTTGAATAAGTAAGGTGTGTATAACTGTATAGTTGAGAAAATGGAGGTGTGATTGATTTTTGGCATAACTGACTAGGTGTGTGAGTAACTCCATGGATGAGTGACAGTCTGTGACTGTCTGTTTACACTGATTGTATCTAAGGTTATATTAGAGTCTGAAGAGGTTCATGGTATTATCACATGAATGATATCATCAGTGATGTGATCAGTCATGTCAAATGAGATGTTATCAGTGATGTCATCAGTGATATCATTTGAGATGTCATCAGTGATGTCATCAGTGATGTCACTAACCATGTCATGAATGGTGTAATATGTGACATCATCAGCAGTGGATTGCGGGTGCGCGATATATAGTTAGCGCATCTAACTATATATGGAATTTCAATGGTTTTATGCGAGTAAAATAAGGTTTTGTAATTGCAAATCCCTAACTATATATGGCCTAAAACCAATGGTTTTTTCATTGAATTTTCAAGGTTTTGTAAATGCAAATTCCTAACTATATATCGACTATAACCTATGGTTTTTTCTGTGAATTTCAATGGTTTTTTAATAGCAAATATCAAAAGCTGTCAAATGTCAAGTACGTGATAGGTAAAAACGTTTTCGTGTTTATGCACGCTGATGTGCTTTGAACGCTGCCCCCCCCCACTCCCCTCTTTTCTCTTAGTAGTACTCTCTCTTTGC
This sequence comes from Lissotriton vulgaris, assembly GCF_964263255.1. Classification (NCBI taxonomy): domain Eukaryota; kingdom Metazoa; phylum Chordata; class Amphibia; order Caudata; family Salamandridae; genus Lissotriton; species Lissotriton vulgaris. The sequence continues at coordinate 77,971 of NW_028242249.1, forward strand.
AGATAGTGAACGGTAGTTAACGCAAGCCTTTACCCCTGTTGTAATCCGTCGTACCTGCTTGTCTTTCCATTTGATTGATTATTATCTAAGCATTTACTGTTTTAGAATTGGTTCTCTTTGGATCATTCTCTATTTACAAACAAGCACAAAGTCGCAATACTCTGTTTAGTCTTTGCAGATAGTGAAAAATCGTGTAAAAAAATAAAAGTAATCGAGCAAAATCAGTAGACCACTAATTCGATCTCTTTTTGACCTCGGTAAAATACAAACATTAGGAACAACCCTTCATGAGAAATACGAAAATAGTGAAATGAACTGAGCTCCACACCATGAGGGCTGCAAGACAGCTCGACTCCGCCACCCACCCCGCCCAAAATAACGACAAACCCTATGCAAATATTATAAATATACACAACACACCAGCAAAGAAACAGGGTAAAACATTTTATTAAATAACTATTTACATAACTATTTTATACTTTTTATTGCCCGATCCGGCTAGCTCAATCGATCGAGCATGAAACTCATGCACTGATAGCAAGCGTTGAGAGTTTGTAGAACGATGGCTTCAGATTTTCCACATACGGTGTAGTGGCGCGAACTGGCAGGGGGCGTTTGGATTCTACCCCTTCCCCAAATAAGATTTTCATACGTGAATGTTCGTTCATGCTTTTTGTCCCTGAGTTGCTTTCATGTCACTGCCTTACACAAATGGCATAAGTCCTGGTTGTTGAGTGCCATACTTCAGAGTTCTAAGCAGCTCTTGTAACACTGTTTAAACCTTATTTGCACCTGCTGCAGCTTCACTATTCAAAGTAAGTGGGGTCCATTTGTGGACCTGACTGCATTGGAAAACAATGTGATATGGTGCCTCCCTAAACCGCTTGACGGAGGCCCCCGAGGGGCGGTGAGATGGCGCGGACTGAGAGGGGGCGCTTGGCTCCTGCCCCCGCCCCAAGTCGTGTTGCTCTGGTGTGGCCTGAGATCGCCCCCGGCATAGGCGGCCGGCTCCCGGGGTCCGGCGGAATTTTTTCCCTTTTGATGACTCTTCCATTCTGGACCTTGTCACACAATCCGTTTGACCTGAAGACACGCTGTCGTGGGGCGCCCCTTTACCGTTTTAGTTGCCATTCCGCCCGCTTTTGGTACTCTGTGCCTCTTCCGCCATTCAGCTGTTTACCGCCCGCTCTTGCAACTACAACGTCTCGCTCACCATGTAGTTGAGTTGCTCCCGCTCTTAAGATTTAACCGAACTTTTTGGACTGCTGAAAGCGGTTGTATTCCGCCCGCTGGTTGGTGGAGACATTTTGACTATATTCTGGACCTGTATTGTCGCGTAATGCGTCATATGACGCGACGCGTTAGCGCACCCGGAAGTGCTCCGGTGCGCAAGGCGCAGCTTCCCGGAAACGATCCAGAGCGCGCCGCGCAGCGCGTAACGTAAGCATAACAGGTCATGTGACTTGTTAATAAAAATTTTCATTGGTTCATTTTACTTTTGTTTTCCTAATGATGTAAGACTAGGTCATGTGACCTAAAAATAACACTTTTCATTGGATTAAAACATTTTTTTTCCCAAACGATGAAAGCCCCACCTTGTTTCTGGATGTTTCAGACTGAAGCTGGCGTCACCATGAGAGCACCACCATCTCGTAGCTCCGTCGTGGCCATTCCGCAAGCAATCATGGCAGCCGCTCCCCACCGGAAGCCTGCGGGAGTCGACGGCCCCCAAGACTTTTGTACAATCTTCAAGGCTAAGGGGACGCTTTCGAGAATGGAACCCAAGCCCTGGCAGACAAGCGTCCGAGTTCCAAGGTGTCCCAGAGTCATCTTACTGGACCAGGCCCAAATCCGAAGAGCCGGCCGCCATTTTAAGAGTCCTGTGGAAGCCGCCTATCGCTGCACCGCAAGAGTGGGAGCAACTCAACTACATGGTGAGCGAGACGCTGTAGCCGTAAGAGCGGGCGCTAAACAGCTGAATGGCGGAAAAGGCACAGTGTAGCAAAAGCGGGCGGAATGGCGACTGAAACGATAAAGGGGCGCCCCACTACAGCAGACAAGCCTCCGCCATGTGCTTCAAAACTGCATATGTATCTCGTGATATCAAGGTTTGGCAACCAGTACACAACAAGCAGTTACGAGTCCCATTTACACCGGCACCATTTTGGGCGCGGCCGGGCAGGTCCAGGATCTAGTCAAACATAACATATGAGGCTGACGTCTCTGAAGCAGTTGACGAACAGCAGGACATAGCAAATAAACATGAAGTCTCTAAAGCTGTTAACTCACTGCAGGACAAAACAAGTAAACCTGAAACCTCTGGAATAATTGTCGCTCAAAAGAACAACACACAAAACTCTGTAGAGCCTGAAGAAAAAAAAACAGAAGGGCACTGTAGTTTTAGACACACTTAACACTAATGACTAAACAAAGATATCGTCTGTTTATGAAGCAGTTATCATCTTCACAGAATTGACAAAGAAGTGTGCAGACACCAATGCTATTAAGAAACACAAGGAAATCCTAACGCATCAGCATTCTCGGAAGAGGTTGACACAGATAACATCTTAAGGAACAAAGAAAGACCTGTTTACTCTTGACACCCCAGGTGCTGTGTATGTTGCACTATAGTGCTGCATCGAGAAAACGGACAACCCTATTGATGTGGATTTTTCATTATTGATTATTGTAAAGAAATGGCGACTCCCCCCTTTAGCAGATTAGCTAAATGTTTGCGTAATTTAGGCATAAAAGTTATATTATTGTTGTTGTTGTTGTTATCGTTATAGTTCTGGTTAATTTCAAAAAATGGTTAAATATATTTACAGTTTTTGTTGCGTTCGTTATATTTAAAAGTTAATAAAGTTTTAAAATCTAACTTTGTTGGAGTGCTATATATGTTTAAAAAATCGGGTGAATGGGGCCTTGAATCGGGTTATTGTCATGTGTGGGCTTTGCAAGTGTACTGCTACAAGATCGGACATTTCAAACTCAAATGCACGTTCTTTTTCTTACCTTTCCGAAGCATGGAGCGCAATAGCAGGCAGAGAAAGGGTGATGCACGTGTTGAACACTGCCTGGCCTGGCAAGTTGCTGGCAGTGCCCCCCCGCCCGCTCCTGAAAGAGGGCACACACACACCGCCGCCCCGAGTACTTCACAAATCTTTAAAAGACCATGCGCTTGTTCATGAGGCTTAAATGGTTTATCACCCTTTCTAGAACCCCTGCATCGACCCTCTGACGTTTCCTGGAAGAATTAGCACGTAACACAATACCAAGCCCTGTCAGCTGAAACCCCCGAGAAATCATGGGGCATATTATCAAGGGGGTTTATTTCCGCTTTTTTGGCTTTAAAAGCCAAAAAAAAAGAGATAAAATTATCTCCCTATTACCAAGCTGTCGCTAACACCAGTTAGTGACAGCTAAAAGGAGATAGCGACCATCTTGGGCCCCGCTTTGCATATCAGTGATATTTATCACTAATGACATGCAAAGTGGGCGTGCCAAGATTTTAGCGACTGGAAACAGTCCCTAACCATCGCTATCTCCTATTACCAACTTTTGGAGATATTCGCGCTAAGCGCGAATATCTCCAAAACCTAACACCTGCCCTGAGCAGTTTTTAGCCATGTATCCAATGGGAAGTGGATAACATGGCTAAGAGCATTTGCTGGATAATGCATGAATATCGCTGACTTTTCAACGATATTCATGCATTGCGGCCGTTTTTTATCGCATTTGCGATAAACCTTGCTAATAGCAAGGTTTATGTGCGATAAAATTCGCCGATGTGCGGCGATAATTTTTGTCTCTAAACAAGTTAGAGACAAAAATTATCGCTAGTTGTTAGTAATATGCCCCCGGATTTTTCCTTGCAGGAATCGGGAGGCGAAAGACTAGCACTGAAATCAGTAGTCTCACGCCTGAATCGGGAGGGTTGGCATGTCTGGATACTCTACAGCTGGGGCCATAAACTACATCCGCAGGGCTAGGTGATAGCCTAGGTCCGGCCTGGACAATCGGACACAGAGGAAGAGGAGTGTCAGAGGGTGCGTTAGTGAATAGGGTGAAAGGGAGGTGTCGGGCGGGCACAGGGTGTGATTCTCAGAGAAGAGCAGCGCAGATGGGGGGAAGTATATGGCCCATGCATGAGAGAGAGAGCGGGGGTGACCAGTGCGTGGGGGAGATGCTTGCGAGGGTGGGGAGCCATGCTGAGGATCGGCGGCGTGCAGAGAGTGGGCCTGGTCAAGGCATCTAAAATGGCTGCCGTGCACGACAAAATTGTGGCATTGGACAAAAACGCAAGATGGCGCAGACAATGTTTATCAATAAGGATTCATTTATAACAAAATATTTACTCGCAGTGACAAAATGGTGGTCAACACTTCCTGATTTCCATCGAATCGAACGTTAACAAACGTCACGCAGCAAAAAAAAAAAAAAAGCTCACGCACAGAGCAGTTTTTAGCCATGTTATCCAATGGAAGGTGGATAACATGGCTAAGAGCATTTGCTGGATAATGCATGAATATCGCTGACTTTTCAGCGATATTCATGCATTGTGGCCGATGTGCGGCGATAATTTTTGTCTCTAAACAATTAAAACGAAGCACAAAATGGCGAATTCCCGTTTCGCTACCAGTTTGCGGCCCAGTTCGCGGCCCGTGAAGCGCTTCTACCGTGAAAAATCATTTTTTTTTTATTTTCCCCACGAGACCCTTTAATAACCCCAACAACATTCCTAGGGGGTCAAGAGGGGTATACCTTGCCCCCTTTCAATAAATTCCCCCTTCGTTTTTCACCTCTTCTTCTCTCTCGATCCTACCGAGAGATAAGATGGCGGCCGCTCCGGACTGTTTAGAATGTTGACAGACACCGGAGAGCCAATCAGCTTTCTGCGCGCAAAGTTCCGTTTCGCGAAAAGTAAGCGAACCGGACCGCAGCCCGGAGCGCTGTTACAGATATATATCTTGTTTTGAACATTAATTTCTCAAAAACTACTGGAGCACATATCTTGAGACCTAGCAAAGGCACATCGGGCTAACAGTCCCTACAATTTTGCCAAGTTTCGTGCAAATCCATTCAGCCGTTCCAGCTAAAAGTGAGTCCAACCGCCCTATGGAAATTAACATGGGAAAAACGCGTTTTGGGACCCCCCTTTTTTCTCGGCCCCCCCTCGACAAAACCCCCCCAAATTTTCAAGGGCTGCTCAGAAACAAAATGTGCCATTTTCCTGAAAATTTCAGCCGATTCTGTCGAAAATGCCAAAGTTATTAGACATAGAATTTTCAAAAATCCCATAGGGAATAAATCCTAACTATATATACCTACTGGCGAGACGCCAGTAGGTAATATATATATATATATATATATATATATATATATATATATATATATATATATATATATTACCTACTGGCGGTCGCCAGTAGGTAGTTATAGTTAGGATTTTTTTCAATGTTAAATCTCAAAATTCTATTTGGAATAACTTTGGCACCGGTTGACGAATCTGCCTGAAAATTTCCTGAAAATGGCCTCGTCGAGCTCCGGTTCTTCCTTGAAAGTTTGGGGGGGATACGTCAAGCGGGGGCCGAGATAAAAGGGGGGTCCCAAAACGTGTTTTCCCCGTGTTAATTTCTATAGGGCGGTCGATTTCACTTTTAGCCCGAACGGCTGAATGGATTTCCACCAAACTTGGCAAAATTGTAGGGTCTGGTAGCCCGATGTGCCTTTGCTATGTCTCAAGATATGTGCTGCAGTGGATTTTGAGTAATTTAGGTTCAAAAAAATATATATATCTATAGGCGCTCTCCGGTGCGCGCACCGGAGTGCGCTCCAGGCGCGCCACGCGACTTGCGCGCAGAAAGCTGATTGGCTCTCAGTTGTCTGTAAACATTCTAAACAGTCCGGAGCGGCCGCCATCTTGTGTCTCGGTAGGATCGAGACACGAGAGGTGGGCAAAACAAAGAGGGAAATGACCATAAGGGGGCAGGGTAGACCCCCCTTGACCCCCTAGGTTTGATGAGGGGGCTATAAAAGGGCCCCGCGGGGCATTTAAAATATTTTTTTTTTTTTCGTTTTGCGCGGGGGAAGCGCCCGGTACGCGCACCAGGTAGCGCACCGGGGAGCGTAAAATGAGGGAAAAAGATGACAGAGGTTTTAAAAAATTAAGTTTTTATTTAGAAATTGGAGGTAGTTCTAAAAAGAACTTTTTTTTTCTTCTTTTTGTTGTTTTATATTTTTTTGTGTTTTTTGAACTTTTTGAACTTTTTTTGGCTTTTCAAAACAGTTTTATATTTTTTTTGTATTTTTTTAGGGGGAGAAACAAAAAAAGGGAATTGAAACTGGCTCAACTGGAGCAAAAAAATAAAAAACCCCAAAAATTACTTCTTTTTGGGGCACTTGTGATTATCACCTGCAAGGACGATGAGCTTAACGCTTTTTTCACCATAGGCGATAAGCTTGCCACATGCAGAACAAGTGATTTTAAAATCAGCAAATCTTGGCTGAATGCAAGGCATTTCGGATGTTTCTGGTCCCGATGAAGTGGGTTGGTTTGTTTGGGAGGTGGTCCTTGACGACTGGGGGAGGTTACTGGCCAGTTCCCTGAACTCAGCACGAGAGTAGTTGTTTGGGTGCTTTCTGGTCATATGACGAATCATGGTATAGTTACCAAATGAATATTTTTTGTTTGGGTTGCCCCGTGAAAGTTCCTCATTGCAGATTAGGCAAGTTACCTTGGGCGCATTCACTTTTTTCTTGCCCTCTGGGATTGAAAAAAACTCCCATACAATGTGTGGCTTAGGTTTGTATGGGGTATTTTCTTCAGGCAGCCATCTTCTCCTCCCCTCCTCCTCTTCCTCTTCCTCCTCCTCCTGTTCTTGACCACCAATATAATCTTGAGGTGGTCCTCTTGGTGGTTGTGGTGGTGGTGGTGGGGCAGATGCACCAGCTGCTGCTGCTACTGCAGCCATTATTAATATCAAAAAGGTACAGAGATGTACAAACAGGTCTTCCTCAGTCAAAGGACAAAGTCAGAATAAGGAAAAAAGGTGGGGTCTTTCATCATGTAGAAAAAAAACTGTCCTGAACCAATGAGAAGTGTTATTTTCAGGTCACAAGACCAGGGGCTTCATCATTATGAAACTAAAACTGTTATGAACCAATGAAAAGTGTTATTTTCAGGTCACATGACCCAACGCGCTTACGCTACGCGCCCCCCAATGGTTTTATATCAGTAAAACTCCCAGCTAACTATAACTGGTGTGAAACCTATGTTTTTTTCAGTGAATTTAATAGGTTTTTGAAATGCTAATTCCTAACTATAACCGGTCTGAAACCTATGGTTTTTTCAGTGAATTTCATAGGTTTTTTAAATGCTAATTCCTAACTATAACTGGTGTGAAACCTATGGTTTTTTCAGTGAATATATATATATATATATATATATATATATATATATATATATATATATATATATATTTATATTTGCAGGCTGTACCAGCAATAAAGATCTTCTTTACCTGAACCTGAGCTGTGGGGTCCGAGTCTTCTTCTTCGCAGCCGGAGCTGCGGGCTGGAAGTGGTGGGAGTTATCCTTGGATATATATATCTCCAAAAGGTCGTCGTTTACAGCCTCTGCTTTCCATGCAGAACAACGAAAGGAGCGAGACCACAAAGTAAGTGCAGATTCTTCAGTGCATTTTATTCTGTGCCAAGAGTTACAGCCTGCAATCCACCATATATATATATCCACAAACAACAGTTGCGGGTCTCCTAGCCTCTTGATGGCGGCGGGCTCGGGATGAGGTGCAACCCTCCACATTCCCTCACAGAGATTGCTCTGTACTCCAGTACAAAAAATCCACTTAAGCCCAGAATTGTTTCTTGAAGCATGTGTTTTATTTAATCATGCAGCAAGTAAACGCCTAATGTCTTTCGGTGCCAGAGCACCTTGGTCACGGGTCAGGGAAACGTTTGTTAAGTGAAAATACATATAGTGCAAATTCATAACAATAGAGATAGGAATTCTCTGTCTCTGTGCTCAGTGATTTTGGCAGACATCTTGGAATGTTGTTGTAAAACGCTACACATTCTCAATAAAGTTTTGTATAGAGAGCAGTCACTTGTGTTAACATGGTGGTACAATACTACTGATTATAATTAATATTAGACATGAGCTTTTCACGAATAGTAATATCAGTAAAAGCAGGTAATGCAATTGTACAAAGTGGAAATACACCTAACAATAATGAATTTCATCATGGATTCACCACATAAAATCCAACTGGATAATTATTGGGAAGAATTGTGAAAAATTGCAAGTTTCTAAGGTATTGCCCAAGTGGGCTCATGGCAATTCTATTATACTTTTTTGTCATTTGATGTATTACAGAAGAACATAGTTGTTCTCAGAAACATGATATCCACAAATAATTTTCAATACAGCCCCAGTGGGGCTTTTTCTAAGGACAATACACAGTTCGAATTTTTACTGTATAACTCCTGCTGAGATCACACCAAGTGTCTCTCTAAATGATTATAACCTCACATGGCGTCTTCACAAGTAGTCTAATTGCCTTTTATTCAAACTGAGTTGCCGACAGTTTGGTCTCCTATGAAAATTAAAAAAAGTGCCCTCAATGTGTATTAAAATAAAGACAAACAAAAGCTTTGGTTCTAAAAATATCTATACATAATAAATGGGACATAATTTAACAGAGGTACATTATACCAACAATATTTTTCAAAAGATTATCTTAAAAAAGAAACTATCTTAAAAAAGAAATCTTAAAAAGATATTCTTGACAGGAATATTTTCAAATCAGCCCAAATCTCTTCATCCTTATTCAACCCCCTTGGATGTACTCTGTCATATATAATATTCAATTTGGACTCTAAGCATCTGAGTTCCTTCACTCTGTTTTCTCCCCGTTCTGAATGGGCGAGAGAGAGAGCATCCCTGCAAGTACCACAACATA
>NW_028242250.1:0-15000 GCF_964263255.1 Lissotriton vulgaris
CTTGCATCTTTTTGCACCCCTGTTGCCTGTTTCTGTACCTCTCTTGCCTCTTTCTGCATCCTTCTATCTTCTTTATGCATCTCATTTGCCTCTTTCTGTATTCTCTTGCCTCTTTATGCACCCACTTGCCTCTTTCTGCACCTCCCCTGCTTCTTTTTGCATCCATCTTCCCTTTTCCTGCAACCATCTTGCCTTTTCTACACCTCTGTTGACTCTTTCTGCAGTTGTATTGCCTCTTTCTACACATCTTTTGCTTCTTTATGCACCTCTGTTGCCTCTTTCTGCAGTTCTCACTGCTTCTTTCTGTACCTGTTGCTTTCTCCATTTCTCATGCCTCTTTCTGCACTTCTCTTTCCTCTTTCTATATCCCCCTTGCCTCTTTCTGCACCTCTCGTGCTTCTTTCTGTTCTACTCTTGCCTCTTTCTGCACTCTTGCTACCTCTTTCTCACCTCTCTTTCCTCTTTCTGTACCTCTCTTGCCTCTTTCTGCACCCCTCTTGCCTCTTTCTCCACCCCTCTTGCTCCTTTCTGTACCCTTATTCCCTATTTGTTCACCTCTATTTCTTCTTTCTATACCTCTCTTGCTTCTTTCTGCACATCTATTGGTTCTTTCTGCACTGCTCTTGCTTCTTTCTGTACTTTTATGCACATTTCTGCAACTCTCTTTCCACTTTCTGCACCTCTCTTGCTTTTTTCTATACCCTTGCTCCATTTTCCTGCATCTTTCTTTCTTTTTTCTTCAGGTCTCTTGCCTCTTTCTGCAGTTCTCTTACGTCTGTCAACATCCCTGCTCCCTCTTTCTGCCCCTATTTTGCCTGTGTCTGCAACTCTCTTGCCTCTTTCTGCAGTTCTTTTGCCTCCTTCTGCTCCTCTGTTGCTTCTTTCTTCACCCCTTTTGCCTCTTTCTGTACCCCTCTTACCTCTTTCTGTACCACTGTTGCTTTATTCTATACTTCTCTTGCTTCTTTCTGCACCACTCTTTCCTCTTTCTGCACGCTTATTTTCTCTTTCTGCATCTGCCTTGCCTCTTCCTGCACCCTCTTTCCTCTTTTTGCACCTCAGTTGCCACTTTTTACAGTTCTTTTCCCTCTTTCTGCACCGCTGTTGCTTCTCTCTGTACCGCTATTGGTTCTTTCTATACTGCTCTTGCTTTTTTGTGCACCTCTCTTTTGAATTTCTGCACCCATTTGCCTCTTTCCACACTCTTCTTCCCTCTTTCTTTACATCTCTTGCATCTGTCTACACCCTTCTCGCCTCTTTCTGCACTCCTCTTCCCTCTTTCTGCATACCTTTTGCTTCTTTCTGTACCCCTTTTGCCTCTTTCTGCATTTATGTTTATTCTTTCTGCACCACTCATGCCTGTTTCTGTACTTCACTTGCCTCTTTCTACACCTCTATTTCCTGTTACTGCACCTCTCTTCCCCCTTTCTGCACCGCTCTTGCTTTTTTCTGCACTTCTCTTGCAAATGCCTGCACTCTGTTTGCCTCTTTCTGCACTCCTGCTCCCTCTTTCTGTACTTCTCTTGCATCTGTTTGCCCCCTGCTACCTGTTTCTGTACCTCTCTTGCATCTTTCTGCAGTTCTCCTGTCTTCTGCTGCACCTTTGTTGCCTCTTTCTGTACCCCTCTTGCCTCTTTCTGCACCCCTGTTGCTTCAATCTGCACTTCTTGTGCTTCTTTCTGCACCTCTCTTGTGTCTTTCTGCCCCCTCTTGCCTCTGTCTACGCCCCTGTTCCCTCTTTTTGCACCTCTCTTGCCTCTTTCTGCACCCCTCTTACCTCTTTCTGCACCCTTCTTGCCTCTTTCTCCACCCCTCTTGCTCCTTTCTGTACCCTTATTCCCTATTTGTTCACCTCTATTTCTTCTTTCTATACCTCTCTTGCTTCTTTCTGCACATCTATTGGTTCTTTCTGCACTGCTCTTGCTTCTTTCTGTACTTTTATGCACATTTCTGCAACTCTCTTTCCACTTTCTGCACCTCTCTTGCTTTTTTCTATACCCTTGCTCCATTTTCCTGCATCTTTCTTTCTTTTTTCTTCAGGTCTCTTGCCTCTTTCTGCAGTTCTCTTACGTCTGTCAACATCCCTGCTCCCTCTTTCTGCCCCTATTTTGCCTGTGTCTGCAACTCTCTTGCCTCTTTCTGCAGTTCTTTTGCCTCCTTCTGCTCCTCTGTTGCTTCTTTCTTCACCCCTTTTGCCTCTTTCTGTACCCCTCTTACCTCTTTCTGTACCACTGTTGCTTTATTCTATACTTCTCTTGCTTCTTTCTGCACCACTCTTTCCTCTTTCTGCACGCTTATTTTCTCTTTCTGCATCTGCCTTGCCTCTTCCTGCACCCTCTTTCCTCTTTTTGCACCTCAGTTGCCACTTTTTACAGTTCTTTTCCCTCTTTCTGCACCGCTGTTGCTTCTCTCTGTACCGCTATTGGTTCTTTCTATACTGCTCTTGCTTTTTTGTGCACCTCTCTTTTGAATTTCTGCACCCATTTGCCTCTTTCCACACTCTTCTTCCCTCTTTCTTTACATCTCTTGCATCTGTCTACACCCTTCTCGCCTCTTTCTGCACTCCTCTTCCCTCTTTCTGCATACCTTTTGCTTCTTTCTGTACCCCTTTTGCCTCTTTCTGCATTTATGTTTATTCTTTCTGCACCACTCATGCCTGTTTCTGTACTTCACTTGCCTCTTTCTACACCTCTATTTCCTGTTACAGCACCTCTCTTCCCCCTTTCTGCACCGCTCTTGCTTTTTTCTGCACTTCTCTTGCAAATGCCTGCACTCTGTTTGCCTCTTTCTGCACTCCTGCTCCCTCTTTCTGTACTTCTCTTGCATCTGTTTGCCCCCTGCTACCTGTTTCTGTACCTCTCTTGCATCTTTCTGCAGTTCTCCTGTCTTCTGCTGCACCTTTGTTGCCTCTTTCTGTACCCCTCTTGCCTCTTTCTGCACCCCTGTTGCTTCAATCTGCACTTCTTGTGCTTCTTTCTGCACCTCTCTTGTGTCTTTCTGCCCCCTCTTGCCTCTGTCTACGCCCCTGTTCCCTCTTTTTGCACCTCTCTTGCCTCTTTCTGCACCCCTCTTACCTCTTTCTGCACCCTTCTTGCCACTTTCTGTACCCCCTTGTGCCTTTTTCTGAACCTCACTTGCTTCTTTCTACATCCTTCTTCCCTTTTCATTCAACTGTCTTGCCTTTGTCTGCACCTCTGTTGACTCTTTCTGCAGTTGTGATCCCCCTACTTCTTTCTGTCCCTCTGTTGCTTCTTTCTGTACTTCTCTTGACTCTTTCTGCACTTCACTTGCTTCTTTCTGTTCCACTCTTGCCTCTTTCTGCACCCTTCTTCACTCTTTGTGTACATCTCTTGCCCCTTTCTGTACCTCTTTTTCCTCTTTCTATACCTCTCTTGCCTCTTTCTGTTCCCCTTTTCTCTGTTTCTGTACCTCTGTTGTTCTACAGTGCTCTTGCTTCTTTCTGCACCCCTCATGCAAATGTTTGCACACCTCTTGCCTCTTTCTACAACCTTCTTCCCTGTTCATGCACCTCTATTGCCTCTTTTTGTACTTGCCTTGCCTCTGTCTGCACCCCCCTTTCCTCTTTCTGCACCTCTCTTGTTTCTTCCTGCACTTCTCTTGCTTCTTTCTGTACCTCTCTTGCTTCTTTCTGTACTTCTATTGCCTCTTTTGCACCTCTGTTGCTTATTTCTACAATTCTCATGCCTCTTTCTGCACCTGCTTCCCTCTTTGTGCACCCCTCTGCCTCTTTCTGCACCCCTCTTACTTCTTTCTACACCTCTGTTGGCTCTTTGTGCACTGCTCTTGCTTTTGTCTGCCACTCTCAACAAATTCTGCACCTCTCTTGCCTCTGTCTCCACCCGTTCCCTTTTTCTGCACCTCTTTTGCCTGTTTCTGAAACTCTCTATGCCTCTTTCTGCACTTTTCTTTTCTCTTTCTGCACCTCTCTTGCTTCTTTCTGTACCCCTTTTGCCTCTTTCAGCATCCTTCTTCCCTCTTTGTGCACCTCTCTTGCCTCTTTCTGCACCTCTGTTGCCTCTTTCTGCACCCCTCGTGGCTCTTTCTTAACTCCTTTTACCTATTTCTGCAACTCTTGCTTCTTTCAGCACCCCTCTTGCCGCTTTCTGCACTCTCTTGCCTCTTTCTGCGCCCCTCTTGCCTCTTTCTGCACCTCTCCTGGCCTCTTTCTGCAGTTCTCTTGCCGCCTTCTGCTCCTCACTTGCCTCATTTTGTACCATTTTTGCTTGTTTCTGCACCGCTCTTGCCTCTTTCTGCACCCCTGTTACTTCGTTTAATACTTATCTGGCTTGATTCTGCACCTCTCTTGCTTCTTTCTGCACCCCTCTTGCCTCTTTCTGCTTCATTCTTTTCTCTTCATGCATCTCTCTTGACTCTTTCTGCACCCGTCTTGCCTCTTTCTTAACTCCTTTTGCCTATTTCTGCAACTTTCTTGCTTCTTTCAGCACCCCTCTTGCCTCTTTTTGCACTCTCTTGCCTCTTTCTGCGCCCCTGTTGCCTCTTTCTGTACCTCTCCTGCTTCTTTCGGCATCCTCCTTCCGTTCTCCTGCAACCATGTTACCTTTTTCTGCACCTCTGTTGACTCTTTCTGCAGTTGTATTGCCTCCTTCTGTACATCTTTTGCTTCTTTATGCACCTCTGTTGCCTCTTTCTGCAGTTCTCCCTGCCTCTTTCTTTACCTCTATTGATTCTTTCTCCACTTTTCATGCCTCTTTCTGCACTTCTCTTTCCTCTTTCTATACCCTTGCCTCTTTTGGCACCTTTCTTACTTCTTTCTGTTCTATTCCCGCCTCCTTCTTCCCTATTTGCGTACCACTCTTGCCTCTTTCAGCACCTTCCTTGCCTCTTTCTGCACCTCTCTTGCCTCTTTCTGCACCTGTCTTACCTCTTCCTGCACCCATTTTGCCTCTTTCTTTACCCCTCTTGCCTTTCTGCACCTCCCCTGCTCCTTTCTGTACATTTTCTTGTACCTCTCATCTCTTTCTGTACCTCTCTTGCCTCTTTCTACAGTTCTCTTATGTCTGTCAACTCCCCTAATTCCCTCTTTCTGCACCTCTCTTGCCTGTTTCTGCAACTCTCTTGCCTCTTTCTGCAGTTCTCTTGCCGCCTTCTGCTCCTCACTTGCCTCATTTTGTACCTTTTGCTTGATTCTGTACCCCTCTTGCCTCTTTCCGCACCCCTGTTACTTTGTTCTTTACTTCTCTGGCTTGATTCTGCACCTCTCTTGCTTCTTTCTCCACCCCTCTTTGCCGCTTTCTGTACCTCTCTATGCTCTTTCTGTACCCCCCTCTTGCCTCTTTCTGCACCTCTCCTGCTTCTTTCTGCATCCTTCTACCCTTTTCCTACAACTGTCTTGACTTTTTCTGTACCTCTGTTGACTCTTTCTGCAGTTGTGTTCCCCCTGCTTCTTTATGTACCTCTGTTGCTTCTTTCTGTACTTCTCTTGCCTCTTTCTGCACTTCTCTTTCCTCTTTGTATACCCTCCTTGCCTCTTTCTGCACCTCTCTTGCGTCTTTCTGTTCCACTCTTTCCTCTTTCTGCACCCTTCTTCCCTCTTTGTGCACCCCTCTTGCCTCTTTCTGCACCGCTCTTGCCTCTTTCTATACCTCTCTTGCCTCGTTCTGCTCCCCTCTTGCCTCTTTCCTGCACCTCTATTGCCTCTACACCCCTGTTGCTTCTTTCTGTAGATGCTTTCCCTCTTTACACACCCCTCTTTCTGGACCTCTCATGTTTCTTCCTGTACTTCTCTTGCTTCTTTTTGCACCTCTCTGGCTTCTTTCTGTACTTCCATTGCCTCTTTCTGCGCCTCTGTTGCTTATATCTGCAATTCTCATGCCTCTTTCTGCACCCCTCTTCCCTCTTTCTGCACCCCTCTTGCCTCTTTCTATACCCCTTATACCTCTTTCTGCACCTCTGTTGGTTCTTTGTGCACTGCTTTTGCATTTGTCGCCCACTCTCTTGCAAATCCTGTACCTCTCTTGCCTCTGTCTCCACCCCTGTTCCTTTTTTCTGCACCTCTTTTGCCTGTTTCTGAAACTCTCTATGCCTCTTTCTGCACTTTCCGTGCCTCTTTCTGTACCTCTGTTGCTTCCTTCTTCACCTCTCTGGTTTCTTCCTGCACCGCTCTTGCTTCTTTCTGTATCCCTCTTGCCTCTTTCTGCATCCTTGTACCCTCTTTGTGCACCTCTCTTGCCTCTTTCTGCACCTCTGTTGCCTCTTTCTATACACCTCTTGCCCTTTTTTGGCACTCCTTTTGCCAATTTTTGCAACTTGCTTGCTTCTTTCAGCATCCCTCTTGCCTCTTTCTACACTCTCTTGCCTCTTTCTGCACCCCTTGTACCTCTTTCTACACCTCTCCTGCTTCTTTCCGCATCCTTCTTCCCTTCTCTTGCAACCATCTTGCCTTTTTCTGCACCTCTGTTGACTCTTTCTACAGATGTATTGCCTCTTTCTGCACATCTTTTGCTTCTTTATGCACCTCTGTTGTCTCTTTCTGCAGTTCTCCCTACCTCTTTCTGTACCATTATTGATTCTTACTCCACTTCTCTTGCTTCCTTCTGTACATCTCTTTTGTCTTTCTACACCCCCTTGCGTCTTTCTGCACCTTTCTTGCTTCTTTCTGTACCCCTCTTGCCTCTTTCTGCATCATTCTTCCCTCTTTGTGCACCTCTCTTGTCTCTTTCTGTACCTCTGTTGCCTCTTTCTGCACCCCTTGTGCCTCTAGCGCCGAGACACCATTTTTGTTATTCGTGCGCTTTATAAATGTCATTATCATTATCATTATCATCTTTCTGCACTCCTTTTGCATATTTCTGCAAATCTTTTGCTTCTTTCAGCACCCTAATTGCTTCTTTCTGCACCTCTGTTGCTTCTTTCTGCGCTTCCTTTGCCTCTTTCTGCACACTTCTTGCCTCTTTCTGCACCTCTGTTGCTTCTTTCTGCACTTCTCTTGCTTTTTCTGCCCCTTGCTTCCTCTTCCTGTACATGTCCTACCTATGTAGGCATAGTTAGAAATGAGCATTAAAAAAACCTTGGAAACCCCCTGAAAAAAACACAGTTTTCAGGGACGTTATAGTTAGGGATTAGCATTTAAAAAACCTTAGAAATTCACTTAAAAAACAAATTTTTCAGGGATGTTATAGTTATGGATTAGCATTTTGAAAAACTCTACAAATTCACTGATAAAACCACAGGTTTCATGTACGTTATAGTTAGGAATTAACATTTAAACAACCATAGAAATTGACTGAAAAAACAGAGATTTCAGGGACAATATAGTTAGTAATAACCATTTAAAAAAAACTTACAAATTCAGTGAAAAAACCCATAGGTTTCAGGGATGTTACAGCTAGGCTGACATTTCACTCGTACAAAACCAGAGAAATTCAGCTGATATAAACATGCGCCTCCAAAATGCACTGCTGATGATGTCACCTATTACATCACTCATGACATGATATCACTAATGACATCACTGATGACATCTCAAATGACATCACTGAGGACATCATCCAGTGACTGAGTGTTTCTAAAATGTTTAAGAATGTTATATATATATATATATATATATATATATATATATATATATATATATATATATATATATATATATTCACTGAAAAAAACATAGGTTTCAGGGGCGTTATAGTTAGTTGGTCATTTCTCTCATACAAAACTATAGAAATTCCCCTGTTATGGTTAGTTCACCTAACTGTAACTTGCGCCCCAGCAATGCACTGCTAATGACATCACATATTACTTCATTTATTACATGGTTAGTGACATCACTGATGACATCACTGGTGACATCTCTGATGTCATCGCTGATGACATCATTGATGACATCATCCAGTGACTGTGTGTTTCTCTAAAGTTGAAATATTTTTTATATAGATATGCCAAGGTGTATTGAAGAATGACTGACTGTATAAGTGAGTGATTAAATGTGTCTTACTGAATGCATGGGTTAGTGACTAAACTGTCTGAATATATGTATCAGTATGTCTGTTGTGTAAGCTGCAGCATTTGTTGGTCAGTAGCTACATGAGTGTCTATATGGGTTATTGATTTGTTGCCTGAGTATTTGCCTGGGAGACTGAGTGTGTGTGTTGGTGGGAGGTGTGGGACTCTGTATAGATGTGTGAGTAGTTGATTCACTGGGTGTATGGGTTCAAGAGTACATGTGGAAACAGCTGTATGGGCAGGTGAGTGTGTGTATGGGTGTGTTGGTGAGAGATTGGATATCTCAGTGATACATGTCCAAGTGACTACAAATGTAAATGTCAGAGTATGTGAGACTTGGAGTATATAAATGACTATACGTGAGAGTCAGTCAATGTGAGAGTGGCTATGTGGATGAGTGTACACTTATATCAGTGATTCTATAAGAGAGTAAGTATGTGTTAGTATATGTTTGAATAAGTGAGGTGGTATGTGTATAACTGTATAGGTGAGGAAAGGGGAGTGTGATTGATTCTTTTCATGACTGACTAGGTGTGTGAGTAACTCCATGGATGAGTGGCAGTGTGTGAGTGTCTGTATAGGTGTATGAGTGCATATGATAGTGTTGTATTTATGACTGACTGTATATATATGAGTGACTTTATGGGTGAATGAGTGGATGTGTGTGTCGACCTAGGAATCAGTGAGTGTGTATGAAGTAACTGGTATTGGTTTGTCGATGGTTTCGAAATTGGTAGTCTGTATGTTACAGTGGGTGTATCAAAGATTATATTAGAGTGTGAGGAGGTGCATCAGATTTTGACGTGGATGATGTCATCAGTGATTATCACTGACCATGTCATGAATGATGTAATATGTGATGTCATCAGAAGTGCATTGCGGGGGCACGAGCTATAGTTAGCTGAACTAACTATACCGGGGGAATTTCTATGGTTTTGTACGAGTGAAATGTCCAACTTACTATAACGTCCCTAAAACCTATGTTTTTTTTCAGTGAATTTCTAAGGTTTTTGAAATGCTAGTTTCTAACTATAACGTGCTTGAACCCTATGGTTTTTTCAGTGAATTTCAATGTTTTTTTAAAGGCTAATTTCTAACTATAACATGCCTGAAACCTATGTTTGTTTTCAGTGAATTTCAATAGTGTTTTAAATGCTAATTTCTAACTCTGCCTACAAAGTTAGGACATGTGAAGAAAGAGGAAGAAAAGCGCAGCAAGAAGCAAGACAAATGCAGAAAGAGGCAACAGAATTCAAGAAAGATGAAGCAAACTGATGGAAGAAGCAAGAGATGTGCAGAAAGAACCAACAGAGGAACAGAAAGTCCTCCTGTGCCCCCAACTTTTTAGTGATGGGTACTGGTGGTATTTTTTTTTTAATTGTATTTATTGCTTATGTCAGCAAACAGTCTTTATAAGTAAAAGTAAATATACAGCCTATTTAAAATCATTATATATATACATCTTAATGAAACATTATACAATACACAACAATTGGATCATTATTCAGAAGTTCAAATCCATTTCGATAACGGAGACCATAGATTCAAACCATTTAGCTTTTTTCCTACCCCCTTTGATTAAATGCAGCTACACCAGATGATATGTGGATAATAATCTAGATTGCCAATTATTAAATGCTGGTGGGTCTGAATCCAGCCATTGAGCAGTAATACATGATCGATAGATCAACATGCAAATAAATAAAACCCCTTCCTCTGCTTCCGTTCTAAGTCCTACTTGATCTGTCTGCATACCCAGTATTACTATTTCTACGGATAGTTGCAGACAAATCCCAAGGCTAACATTTAGAAAATACTGAATATCAGTAATGAATTGCAGCAATTTAGGACTATGAAAGAACATATGAACAG
Organism: Lissotriton vulgaris; assembly: GCF_964263255.1. NCBI lineage: Eukaryota > Metazoa > Chordata > Amphibia > Caudata > Salamandridae > Lissotriton > Lissotriton vulgaris. Next base: position 9,853 of record NW_028242250.1, read on the forward strand.
AATATGCAGCGATACACCCACATCGATTACTTTTATCACCTTTTTTTGATTTCCATATTGCTAATTTGGCAGGGGTGTAATATAAATCGAATATGGACATACAATGTTGACTTTTCAATGACCCTTTAAACAAAACTTTAACTGATAATTCAAGTACTCTAGTCATGTCTATTTTATCAATTTCCAACTTTCTTTGCCATTTGTCCTCAAAAAACATAAATCATCTGGTAAACTATTTAGCAAAAGTTGGTAGATTAGACCAATTTTCAATGTAGCTCTTATTGCTTCCAGTATATCGATTCTATCCATCATTGACTGATCTTGAATCCTTCTTTGATCCAAAAAGCTTCGTATTTTAAGGTACTTAAAGAAATCTGTCCTAGCCAGATTGTATTTATGCTGTAAAGAAGTAAAAGAGAACATTTGGTCCCCCTGATATAAATCTCCTAATATGCATATCCCAACTGAATACCATCTATTCATCACCTGATCACTAAAAACGTCTGGTAATAGCCTACAATTGTTTAGAGGTGTATAATAATTCAAGTTAAATCTCAAACTGAGTCGTTTTAAAAAGAAATTCCAGATTTGAAAAGCCGTCAGTAAAATTTTAAATTTAGTTTTTTTATAGTAACTGGGCTCAATTATTCTGACTAAGCATTGTTTGGCCTCTTTACATAATACCATTTCTTAAATTGAGGGACTAACGGATTCTTCCATGCTTGTATCTTGAAAAATTAAAACACCCATGTATTTCAACAATACAGCCCAATGGTACAACCGGAAATTTGGAATCCTCCCCTTGCTCTGGGTAGTATACACCACTTCATTGCTCTCCTGGATCTTTGATACCCCCAGAGAAACCTAGAGCACGATCTTTCAATTTTAACAAAAAAAGAGGTTGGAAAAAGCAAAGGGATCGTACGAAATAAATACAAAAATCTCGGTAAAATTAACATTTTTAGTACAATACTATGACCATATAAAGATAGATGAAACTTATTTAGCCTCTCCAACGTTCTATTTACTGAATCTAAAGTAGGATCTACATTCAGCCGCACTATGTCATCTATTTTTGTCGATATTTTAATACCCAAGTAAAGAGCATCAGAAGAAAGCTTCATATCTTTTTGGCAACCCACCTCCGAATGAATCAATTGCGTTTTGGAAATATTCAGTTTATAACTTGAATATCCCCTGAACCTTTCCGCCGATTCTACTATCTTCGGTAAGGCACTCTTAATATCTGAAGTTACGATAGCAACGTCATCTGCATGAGCAAATACCTTATATGCTACCTGATGTATCCTTACCGGAATAATTCCGGTTTCTTTTTCCAATCTATTTAAAAAGGGCTCAATATACAAAGCGAATAACAAGGGGGGACAAGGACAACCTCGTCTAGTTTCCCTTGTTATTGCCAAGCTATCAGAAAGATCTCCAGAAATACGAATTGTAGCCTTCGGGTAACGATGCAATGCCTGTATTGCACTAATAAATTCTATAGGAAATCCCTTCAAAATTAAAGTAGCCCATAAAAACTTCCAGGAAACCCTGTCAAATGCTTTTTCAGCATCTAACAGGGCTACCGCAACAGGGGATCTTGTGGCTTGTGCCCAATCTAAAAGAGTGATGATCCTTTTCACATGGTCTGTTGTATCTCAATGTAAAATAAATCCATACTGCCTTACTGAGACTAAACTTGGCATTAAATCTTTTAATCTATTAGCCAGTATCTTTGAAAAAACCTTGCTATTCACGTTAATAAGCGAAATTGGTCTATGTGAGCCCATTTCAATCTCTGCCTTGTCTTTCTTCTTATAAATTACAATGGTCGTCATAGACCAAGAATCTAGAGGGTTGCCCAAAAAAGCTTGATGACATAATTCTATCAACTCTGTTTTTAATATTCCTCTGAAAGTACAGGAAAATTTGAGGGGTATATTATCTGGTCCCATAGCTTTCCCTGAGGCTAAACCTAATAATGCTGTTTCAATTTCTTCCCACGTTATGGGAGCAGCTGGCAGTGCTTTCTGAATTTCTGTAAGTTTTGCAGTATCTAGATTCTCCAAATACTCCAGACCACCATTCTCAGCTCGCACCCCATCTATTGGTTCACTATATAATACTTGATAAAAATCTTGAAAAGCTTTTAGTACCCCAATTTTACATTCTTGCAAAACCCCATTCAGATCAAGAATCTATGAAATATCATTAGAAGCTGCTTTCTGCCGTAATCTTTTTGCCAAAACTCTTCCAGTTTGTTCACTAAATTCATAGTATTCAGTCTTATGTTGTCTATATTTAAGTGCGATTTGATCTGCTTTATTAGAATATACTGTAGCTCTTTTAATTGTTAAATCTCTTTGTGCAGCTTCAATATCCTGACCCAGTCTAATATTATCAGCTAACTTAAGTTCTGCCAACATAACCATATCCGTTTCATTCTTAACTTTGATCCATCTTGTTTTGCGTTGAAAGTTCGAATAACTGAGAGTTTCGCCCCTGACTATCGCCTTAAAAGCGTCCCAAACAATCTTGCTAGAAGCAGTGTTTTTATTAATTTTAAAATAATCTACTAAAATTTGTTTGCCCTTTAAAAATGATCTTCAACTTTGCTTGGTTCTGAAGATAAACTACCGCTCCCTTTTCTTGACACCCAGGGATAAGCTGACGTAGATGCCATCATTTGGATACCGTGGCTTGACAAAAATCCGTCCGGACAAAAAAATTACAGCCCTTTGCCTGTCTTTTCTTGTCTGGTCTAGCGAGTCCAAAAACTGCTTCTGTAGCTAGAAAATTATTAAATCGAACCAAAATAGCTCTTGGACGATCATCCTCTCTTTGCACACCCCTTTTAACAGTAAACAGAAAACGATGGGCCCTCTGCATTTCAGTGTTCCAGTCCCATAAAGTTAGCTCTGGAAATGCTTCTAAGAAAAGTTCACAAACAAATTTACGAACATCACTCTCTTACTTTCCCTCTGGAACTCCCAAAATTTGTAAATTATTCCTTCGTGCTTGATTTTCCACGTCCGAAAGTTTGTAGCGGATATCATCTCGTTGGGCCTTTATAGAGTTAATCTCTAACTTTTGAGCGGCCAAATCGTCCTCCAATGTTGAAATTCTTGTTTCAGCTTCCGTCATTCTCTGAGAAATATCAGAACATATTTTAGTGACTCGCCGTACAGCATTCTGTACCTTCCGGCACGTGGTGCAAGATCGGGGAGGCAAGATGGTGGCCGCAGGGTCGGCTGTGTGATCTAGCTCCCCGCTCCTAGTTGGAAGAGAGAAGCATGCGAGGATGCGTGTTCACACTGATTTTTTAACTGGTCTCTTTAGATACTTGCACCCGTATTTGGTTCTGGTTTGAAATACGGCAAGATTTTGAATCTTTGAGCAAATTTTACCAACTTACTGGCTTCGACAGGAGAAGTTTGCCGGTAAACGCAAACGCTGAATCTGTATTGTGCTTGTTGCTTGGAGTCCCGGATGGTGTGCCTGCTTTTACTTCTCGGGGCATTCAGAGTACCGGCTTGGCGTCTCCCACCTCTCCCGCTTGGACTGTACTTGGGAGTAATTTGCGGCGTGGGAGCGACAGGGGCTCGGATCAGAATGCCTCCGAAGCCGACTACAAGGAGTGGTAAAACGAAGGCTCAGCCCGTGTTTATTGAAGGTGCCGACAACTCAATTCACGGAGAGGCGGGGGAGGCAGGAGAGATGGGAGAAGGCGATAAAACAGCTGCACAGTCTTTTTCACTCGTAAGTCAAAAGAAAGGAGGGGAGAGCTCAATCAAAGCGGGCTTAGCTGCATGTTCTGGCAAACAGGGGCTACAAACTTTACCCGCGCTATTTGAGAAACAGCTTTCCAAGAATGCACAGACTCCGGGTATAGAGATTCCAGCAGAGGATGCAACTAACACTATAAGCAAGGAGATTAGTGTGGCACCTGCTGCTCAGGGGGCTCGGGGGCGCATCCATTGCTGGACTTTTCTGTAGCGAGTTCACAGAGGGATGTAACAGAAATATCCTCCATTGATTTAGGAAACGTTAGTGGGGTAGTAATTATCGTTGTAGGAAGCCCTGTCAGTGGCATAATGGGACCTGGAGTCCTCCTGAATCCTTCAGTAGATGGAATTACCGGCAGTTCGGACAACCTTGTTGGTGATATAGATTCACTTGTGCAAACTGAGGGTGTTTGCTCGCAGGATCTGACAGGCTCTCAAGATTTGGCCGATAACTTGGATTCTATGTCAGATCATTCATCGGATGAAAGTGTGAGCAAAGATTGTGTTGACTAGACAGATGATGGCAGCAGTTTGGATGACGAGTTGAGAATGAGTGAGACCTCTCCAGGAGCAATCACAACTACAGTCAAGAAATAGCGTGATAAAAATAAATCTTTGGACAAGGTCACAGCTTCTCCTAATCTCAATACTTAGGAGATTCCTTTTGAAGAAGTTTTGAGGCCAGATGAACGAAGCCTGGAGCAGGAAGGTACATTATCCATGATTTATCAGACCATGATGGAACATAGGGCGGAAATAAAGATGGAAAATACCCGGACGGGTACTGGTGGTAACTGACTCTGACTAACCTGGACCGTAGCCAGTGCTATGCTAAAGGACACTTAGAATACAGTGAAAATACCAACATACACTAGGGAACACTATGCATTGGGGTACCCCTGTAATGAACATGACCTCCTAACTGGATAAGTACATTATGCTGGATGGGTGATTGGAGTGGTGCATGGGTAGTGACAGAGGGATTTCGGGAGTGCATGGGTACAAACTGGGTAATTGGAGGAGTGAATCAGTATTTTGTAGGTGGTTAGAGGTCTGCATGGGTAGTGAACAGGGGATTGTAGCAGTGCATGTGTTAGTGCATGGTTCACTCCATGAATACATGGGTACTGACTAGAAGATTAGAGTACTGGAAGGAGAGTGCATGGTGAATTTATAAGTGCCTGGATGTTGGCGGAGTGATTGGATAAGTACATTGTACTCGCAGGGTGATTGGAGGAGTGCATGGGTGGTGACAGGGCAATGGCTGGACTGCATGGGTACTGCTCAGGGCATTGTAGCAGTGCATGGGTCATTGCATGATTGCATGGGTAGTGACTGGATGATAAGAGTGCTGTAAGGA
>NW_028242251.1:0-68543 GCF_964263255.1 Lissotriton vulgaris
GGAGTAGTTGTCATCATCATCATCATCTCAGCGCGGGCGGGACAAGTGAAAACAAGATGGCCACGCCCATGAGCGACCGCATGGGTAAGCTAGCTAGACATTTTTCAACGCGATCATACAGCGAACGGCCGGGAAAAAACTTCAGTGTCTTCGCGATTTTTTCAGTTTCGGGGGGATTCGTCAAGCAGTGGCTGAGAAAAAAGGGGGGTCCCAAAACGTGTTCTCCCCATGTTAATTTCCATAGGGACATTCTGACAAGGCTACAGCTCGAATGTCTGAACGGAATTATAACAGATTTGGCAAAATGGTAGGGACTGGTATGCAGCAGTGCCTTTTGTATTTTGGTGTAATTCCCTCCAGTAGTTCTTGAGAAAATTGAATTTGAAATTTTTCAAAAGGCATTTTCTATGGGACCTTTAGACACGGCTACAGCCCGAACGGCTGAACGGAATTACACCAAACTTGGCAAAATGGTAGGGACAGGTATGCAGTAGTGCCTTTTCTATATTTGATGAAAATCCCTCCAGTAGTTGTTAAGAAAATGAATTTGAGCAAATTATATATCTATATGCGCTCGACATTCTATTGGGAATAACTTTGGCGCCAATTGAGGAGTCTGTGTGTCATTTTCCAGAATTTTGGCCAGCTCCGCTCTGCTCCTTCCCTGAAAGTTTCAGGGGTATTCGTCAAGGTGGGGGCTGAAAGGGGGGTCCCTAAACGTGTTTTCCCCATGTTAATTTCCATAGGGACCTTTAGACACGGCTACAGCCCGAACGGCTGAATGGAATTACACCAAACTTGGCAAAATGGTAGGGCCTGGTATCCAGATGTGCCTTTGCTATGTTTGGTTAAAATCCCTCCAGTAGTTCTTGAGAAAATTGAATTTGAAAATTTTCAAATGGCATTTTCTATGGGACCTTTAGACACGGCTACAGCCCGAACGGCTGAACGGAATTGCACCAAACTTGGCAAAATGGTAGGGACAGGTATGCAGTAGTGTATGTTCTATATTTGGTGAAAATCCCTCCAGTAGTTGTTGAGAATACTGAATTTGATCAAATTATATATCTATATGCGCTCACCGTACGCGTACGGTATGCGTACCGTACGCGTATGTGCGCGTACCCTTACGTGCGCGAGCAAGTTTCTGATTGGCTGGCAGTCGACTGTCAACATTCCAAACTGTCCAAACCAGGAAGTGTTGGCCACCATCTTGTTTTTCAGGAGAACTGAGGCACAAGAGAGCCCAAAACAAGAGTGGAAAACACAAAAAGGGGGCAGGGTAGAGACCCCCCAACCCTCTAGCCCTTCTCAGGGGGTCCCAAAAGGACCCCCAAGGGCAAAAAAAAAACAAATCGTGGGGTACGCGCACCGTACACGTAGGGTACGTGTACAGTGCGCGTACCCCGCGATTTACCTGCTCTCTCTTTCAAAAATCAAAGCCGATTGCTTTTCTGTATGGGGAGCAGCATGTTAGCTGCTCCCCATACAGAAAAGCAATGACAGCTCCCGCAGGATGTGGGGAGCCGGCAGGGACCGTGGGGGGCTTGGGGACCCCCCACAGCCCCCAACGAGAAAGGCCAGGCCTTGGGGGATGGGGTCGCCGGGGTCAGAAGTGGCCTGGGAGGGTGGCCACGGGGCCCCCCTCCCCAAAATAAATAAATAAATAAAAGGCCTGCCCCGGGGATGGGGATCATTTTATTACAACATTAGTTGAATCATGTGAATTAAAAAATTTGAATTAAAAAGAAGTACAGTCTTTTTACCTTGTCAAATGAACACATTGCATTGTGCATACTCTGACCTCTATTTTACTTCCTGGACACAGGAACTGGTCATGTGACCAAGACCTCGAGAGAGAGGTCGAAACACATCTGTGTTTTGACAATATACGCTTGAATTAATATGCTGCAGCAATTGGAGTGGCTCATTCTTCCCTGCTGAAGCTTTGAGGTTTGGGAATTCCAGAGCAATATATATATATATTGATGTGATTAAGGTCACCGTGGAGTGACCGAAACGCGTCATGCTGGAGAAATCGTGTGAATAAACTTTGAGAATATTTCATCTTTGCGCTGTGGAGTGGTTTGTACCTGTGGTATCCGGTGTGGCAGATTGGATCTTGGTCCTGATTTGAGGCAGCGGAACAGGACTGTGAATTGCATATATATATATATATATATATATATATATATATATATATATATATATCTATATATATATAGATATATATATATATATATATATATATATATACACTTCACAGTCCTGTTCCGCTGCCTCAAACCAGGACCAAGATCCAATCTGCCACAACGGATACACCAGGTACAGACCACTCCACAGCGCAAAGGTGAGATTCAAATGGTTTATTCACACGAATTCGCCAGCATGACGCGTTTCGGTCACTACACGGTGACCTTGATCACATGACGAACAAAACCAATAATAATGCTTATAAAGGGTTACCAATCAACATAGAGGGCGGGAAAATGATAGAAACTGAAAAAACACTAGATGCACAACATCCGTGGTTGAAAACAGACCAACAATGACAATGAATGCAACTGATTATGTACAGTATAGAAATTGATCTCAATATTCATATGTACAATCTATGTACAATGTGTCAATTTACAGTACGATTTTAAACTCATTAATGTACATTATATACAGGTAAATCCTTCATTATTACTGTTTCCTAATATTTATAAACACAGAACAGATTCGACATTCCGACTATGTGAATGTCAGATGGTAATGCACAATCGTGTTAATTCTTTACTAAACCCGCTCACATAACAATGTCGATTGAAAAGAAAGACCCCAAACGTGACCACCTAGTGTAATTAAAAAGAAAAAATCAAGGTGCAATCTGAACCCACCTGAGATTCAGATAACTGATCAAAAAATGTAATTCATATGTGACTTGATTATTTATACAAATAACAAACTGGTCAAAGAATATAAAAAGGAATGCTCATGCCCCACCATGTTGTACCCTATTAGGAGGTTTACATGTACGGGGGTTAGAATAGAAGATCACCCAGGTCCTCAATGCTAAATGTGACTCAAGTGCTCAGCAAATTGGTACCCCACATTTATATACAACATATTATATAAGAAATCTCAATTAAGAGGGATCAAATTAGGACATAGTGCCATAATAATATCATCCCCACGGATACCGTAACATTCTAAACTGGAATTTACTATCTTAGAAGGTACACACAAATTTCAAATTCGAATCATATATTTACACCCAATTTTCAATAAATGATGTGCAAAGAAAAGAATGATCTTGTGGTGGGGGACATGACTCTCAGACAGCGATAACATACGCAGATAATGATGTTATACTCAATAAATATAATGGACAAAGAAATCAACTCAGCTTCGAAATACACAGTATAAATACGTGCTACTCCCCAGATATGAACTAGCTGGTGATTTGAATAGGGGGGACTAAATGCTGCTTGGAATATGGCCGGCGAGACCAAATATTCTGCCCAGATATTATAAAAAGCAATGAAGGTCCTCTCCCGTATTCAGTCCATTTGGAATCCTTGTATCTAACAGTAAGATATACTTACTTTTCAACTGTCTGAGGGATTTCTCCCTATTTCCCCCTCTGATGCTTTTGGGGACTCCATCAATAATGAAGTAACTAAGGTGATTTACATTTTTCTGATGGACTAAGCCAAAATGACGAGCCACAGGATATTTGTCATCTGCATTGACTATGGCCCTGAGATGCTGGAGTATTCGATTGAAGGCCTGTAGTTTAGTGCTACCAACGTACTTGAGCCCACAAGTACATTGGAGCACATAAACTACAAACTCGGACCGACAAGTAAAATGCCCCCTGATGGTGGTAGGAGATAAATCAAATGCAGTTTTGTACTCCTGGGTGGAGACCCCAAATTTACAGGCCCTGCAAGATATGCACCTATAGAAACCTGACCTTTCAAATATATATATATTACCTACTGGCGGTCGCAAGTAGGTATATATAGTTAGGATTTTTTCCCTATGGGATTTTTGAAAATTCTATGTCTAATAACTTTGGCGTTTGTGGACGGAATTGGCTGAAATTTTCAGGAAAATGGCACATTTTGTTTCTGAGCAGCTCCTGAAAATTTGGGGGGGGTTCGTCGAGGGGGGTGCCAAAACGTGTTTTTCCCAAGTTAATTTCCATAGGGCGGTTGGCCTCACTTTTAGTCCGAACGGCTGAATGGATTTGCACGAAACTTGGCAAAATTGTAGGGACTGTTAGCCCGATGTGCCTTTGCTAGGTCTCAATATTTGTGCTCCTGTGGATTTTGAGAAATAAAAAAATATATATATCTGTGACAGCGCTCCGGGTAGCGCTCCGGTTCGCGTACTTGACGTGTAACAGAGCTTTGCGAAGCGAAGCTGATTGGCTCTCCGGTGTCTGTCAATATTCTAAACAGTCGGAGCGGCCGCCATCTTGTCTCTCGGTAGGATCGAGAGACAAGAGGAGGCCAAAACAAAGGGGGAAATGACCATAAGGGGGCATAGTAGATCTTCCCTGACCCCCTAGGTTTGATGTAGAGTTTTACAAAGGGTCCCGCGGGGCAAAAACATTTTTTTTTTTTTTTTTTGCGTGGGAAGCTCCCGGTTCGCGAACCGGGAAGCGGCCTGGGGAGCGTTCTATGAGGAAAAAAGAATGATAGACTTTTCAAATATTGTATGTTAATTGATTGTTTGTTTTGTTGATTTTTTTTTATTTACTATGTAACACAAAAAAGTTGCATAGTATATTTTAAGTCTCATTTTATATAATATCTTTTGGGTACTTTTTCAGCATTTTCAAATAAAAAAGAATAATGTCTGAAACAATTTTAACTTATAAAATTTAAATTTATTGCTCCGATTTCTCAAAATCTAAAAGTATTTGCAACATTATTTCATCTGGTATGTCGTCCTTTTCATTCCATTCTTCAATTTCATCAACACATTTAATTAATTCTTGGTCTACAGTGTCATCCAAAAAGTCTATTTCATCTTTTTCTTCCTTAGGATTGTTATCCATATTTATTTCAAATGAAATATTATTTTCCTTTGGTTGGGCTTCCATTTTCTTGCTGTAAATTGCATAAAAAATAATTATATCAGTAGAGATAGGGCACTGTTGGGTTTAAGTTCAGAGAGGTACTTGTGAGTTTATAACGGAGAAGTTATCTTTGGGCAGTGTATGGTTTCAGGCATGAAGTAGTACTATTAAAAAGAGTCTGTGAAGAAGCCTAAGTAAATTCATAATTATACAAGCCTTTCTCAATGTTTAACTGTTACAGAGGGACAGTATATAACTATCTGAAAATGTTTTTCCAAATTAATTTAAAGTGCATAACATACTTCTCCTTTCAAATTTATAAAATAAGTCAAGTCAAGTCAAGTCAGATAATTTGTATAGCGCACTACATACCCAGAGGGTCTCAAGGCGCTTAGGGGGGGAGAGGAGGATTACTTGTCAAATATCCACGTTTTAAGTTGCTTTCTAAATGCTAGGTGGTTCTGGGTAAGGCGAAGGTAGGTGGGGAGTGAGTTCCATGTTTTAGCTGCCAGGTATGAGAAGGATCTGCCTCCCATGGTGGTCTTGATGATGCGGGGTACAGTGGCGAGGGCTTGGCTGGAAGAACGTAGTTGGCGGGAGGGGGTGTAGAAGGACAATCGTGAGTTGAGGCATTCTGGTCCGATGTCGTAGAGTGATTTGTGTGCGTGGGTTAGCAGTCGGAAAGTGATCCTCTTATTGACGGGTAGCCAGTGGAGGTGTTTCAGGTGGCCAGAGATGTGTTCGTTACGCGGGATGTCTAATATGATCCTGGCTGAGGCGTTTTGGATTCGTTGGAGTTTCTCCTGGAGTTTGGCGGTGGTACCTGCGTAGAGGGTGTTACCGTAGTCCAGTCGGCTCGTGACCAGAGCATGGGTGACTGTTTTTCTGGTTTCGGTGTGGATCCAGCGAAATGTTTTTTTGAGCATGCGGAGAATGTTGAAGCAGGATGAGGATACGGCGTTGACATCTTACCTTTAGAAAGAAGTTGAAGTTATTAGTGAAAATCCTATTGAAATGTACACCAGGAAGTAGTAGTCAAAATGGCTGTGTTTCCTTCTCTTCCTTTATATACATTCAGGTACATAACCAATCAAATGTCAGGTAAAAAAAAATTGAAAATGAAAGTAACATTTTCATTGGTTGTCAATTCCAACACTTCAGATGTATTTTTTGAAGTAATTTACCTCAGGGTATTTACAGAGGTCCACAGGCTAAATGGCTAAATGTATTTCCAAATAAATTTATGAAAATGGTAGGGATTGGTATGTAGTATGAGCTAATCTATATTTGGTGAAAGTGTTTCCAGTCGTTTTTTTGTAAATTACTTTCCCACCTTTTTTAATGGAGCGCTTTCCGGAAAGCGCCCCGGTACGCGAACCTGCAGCGTTACTGGAGTCCACCATTTTGTGTTTAAGTTGAATTAAGATACAAGATGGAGGGCAAATAATGTTCAGAATGGGTAGAAGGGGGCACGGTAGACGTATCTTCACCCCCTAGGTTTTCTGAGGGTGGCTGAGGAGGCCCATATGTGCGGGAAAAACATTTTTTAAAAGAAATTTTGCGCGGTTAGCTGCCGGTTCGCGTACCGGGTAGCGCTCCGGGGAGCGTAGTTTGTTGAAAATTAGTGAAAAAAGTTAGAGAAAAATAATAATTGTGAGTGATTAGATGTAGGGTAGCTCTGAGAAGAGCTTTTGGGTTTATGGTACATTTAGGTACTTATAAGTAGGTACTAATGCACAGTCTTAAATTCAAAATGAAAATTCTGTTGCCCTCATCGGAGAAGTGAACTCCATCTCCTCTGTAGATATCTTGCATGCAAAAATGCAAGTTATTGTTGTACATGGAGCCCATTCCATGGTCTCTCATGTAAGCTGAAACAGATTTGTTTACATGCTTCCTTGACTTCTCAATTTGTGGACAAAATTGGTTCGACCACCTCCATTTCTGTCTTTGGCATATATTTGAATATACCAAGGCAGTTTGAGGAAAAAGTGCCATTAATTGCTCAAAGGTGTCCTTTAAAAGCATTTCTAGACCTACCCCAGTCAAAGTGCCCAAATCATTACCTCCACAGTGCACAATTAACAGGTCAGGTTTTGGCAAATGCATAAAGGTTTTTACCAATGGTATCAATTGGTGACATTTTAATCCTCTGTGGCCAAACCACTTAATTTCCACATCTTGTAAATTGAGGTTAGGTAAATTTCTGTTCTCAGCATACCTTTGAGCCCAGTAGATGTAACTATGTCCAACAATCCAGACAGTAAACATGGTGAGAGAAGTTTCTGCTGCAGTCAGATGAAGTGTGGTAATGAAAGGCAGATGAAACAGTAGGAGTTTGTAAAGAAAATAAAACTGTGGAGTTTCAGTGCTAATGATTCACTAGCAGTGATTGGTGGATTTCCATTTCAGAAAACAGAAAGTTAGGGTGCATGGATGTGTTCTTTGAAAGATGTAATTTGAATGGTCAAGGAAAAAACATTTAATGAAAGATTGCACTGGATACGCAGGTGCACTGAGAGTTCAGAGTTCAATTGAAACATTGTTGTGTGAACTTGCAAACATCAGAGGTCTTTCAGGAGGTGGTTGCTATGCAAAAAAGGCAGAGAGGGCAGAGGGGGGAAGGGTTTTGATTTGAAAAAAGTGAGGGAAGAGTTTTTTGATTGGCTAACATGAGAGATATGTGTAATGAATATCAGCATTTCTGTGCTTTCTATAGCTGCAGCCTCTGGAGTGCATACTCTTTATTCTGCTGAAGACAATTTGGTGTATTTCTGAGACTGTTTTGAAACTCATAAAGAATTTGCTAAGGTGAGAAAAGATTTATTTAATTTAGATAGACTATATTATGCTTTAAGGACAAAATTATGAAGAAAGCTGTGTTTTTAAAATGTTGCTTTGTCTAAAGTGTTTTACAAATAGATGTTGTTTCTTTGAGAAATTGTAATTGAAAATAATGTGAAGTATTAGCACTGTCAGGGTGTTTTTGTACATAGGAGCTGTGCAGTGTTTTCAAATTATTACTTGAAAATCGTTTTTGAGGAAAAGGAATGCTTTTAAAATTTATCACAAGGAAAAAATGGTGTCTGTTTCTTTATAAGGCATTTGAGTATCTCTGATGTTATTTTTCCCATTTTAAATTAAGAGCTTTCGCCGTGGGGCTTGTTCCTTGTAAATATGCTCCCACCTGTGCTTGGCAAATTTAGATTTTGATTGTCTGAGTTACATAGCCATGTTAAAAGTGTCCCAAAAAATGGTGCAAGGGCAATCAAAAACCCCTTTCATGTGTCTTAAGGACATTTTAAGTCATTTTCTCTTGAATGTAGGTATACAATTGATGTATATGTTGTGTTTAAAAACTTTTTTTTTTAAATCAATTACATTTCTGGATATGTACTGCTAGAGCTTCATAGGTTGTTTGGGGCATATTTATAAGGCATTTAAGTGTCTCTGATGTTATTTTTCCCATTTTAATTTAAGACCTTTCCCCGTGGTGCACGTTCCTTGTAAATATGCTTCCATCTGTGGTTGGCAAATTTAGATTTTGATTATTTGACTTACATAGCCATGTTAAAAGTGATCCAAAAATGATGCAAAGGCTTTAAAAAAACACTTTCATGAGTCTTAGGGCATTTTAAGTCACTGAGGAAACACAGGTGATGTGATTGTGCAATGAGGAAAAGAAAATCCACATTTTTCAATTACATCACCTGTGTTTCCTAAGTTTATGAATAACATTGTGCAGATGAAGTTTAGGTCTGTCCACGGACACAAAAGAGCTCTGGCCTTTGTTCAAGAGTGAAGTGGACATGACTTACTTCATTGGTAGGCCTTCACATGTATTATCTCCTCTGTACTCTGCAGCGGTGGTGCAAAAGATTTGCTATGTGGCGACATATTTTCAACTTGATGCATCTAGACAGATGTGTCATGCTGTAAAGTCCTGTGCCACATGAAACTTGCGTCAGGTTTCATATAGGTGTTTTGTTGCAGGGTGGGCATTCATTTGCATGAAAGCCCTGTAAAAGTAACACAGTGAAATTTAGAAGATTTCACTGAGTCAGCTTTATAGCATTCCTGAATCAAATCCTTATGGCTGTTTGAAACAGGCATAAGGAGTGAAGCACCATGCAATGTGTGGCTTCCTCCTGTGCATTGCAGCAGACATGTCGTGTTTACGATGTGACTTGTGCAATGTGTTGCTTTTGCGGCACTGATGCGTGACGTATCTGTGCTGTTTTTATTCAATGGTGTTCCACAATGTAAATGTGCCACACCATGAGTAGCAGAGCAGTGGTGCACGTTAACTGGTGCATTCCTGGGGATGTGCCAGTTAATATAAATCTGTCCCTATACATTTAAGTATGTGCAGGGGACACAGAGTCGGTGAGGCTTATCCTAGGTTAAGAAGAGATGAGTCCTGTTTACTGAAGACTTAGACATAGGCCTCACCTCTTCAGCATCGCTGGACATGGCTAAATAATAGCTGCAAAATGATACTCTTGTTAAACAATTTTACTATTCTAGTCTCTGAGATTTGTGTCTTAGTCTCCAACATCTCATTGTTGTTCTCTTTTTTTAAAGATAATGACAACATCAAGCATGAGTGATAATGAGCAATCAGTTTATCTCGATCTTATCGTTGAACTTGTCATTGAAACGTCAGTGGAAGTAGATCCCTTAGATCATTTAAATCCTGAGAATATGATGAGAATGCTGATTTGTCAGAATTGTATGATATAGGGTGGGAAGCTGATCTGCTTTAGCCTATGTAGTAAAAATGTAAACCATTTCATTTAAAGTTAAACAAAAGTTCAAAAATAGTTTGTGTGTAGTGTCTTTATTAAAATAATCAAATATGCTCGTAAAATTAGTTCAGATTTACATTTAAAACAACACAGGTAAAACAATTAGCGATTGCTACTATTTGTGATTTCTAAATTTGCCAATGCACTAAAAATGATTCTATGTTAAAATAACAAGCAGGGTGTTAAGTTTTTGATGACTGTTATTGATTTACTGTTTGGTAATAGTGATTAATAAATTTTTTTATTATATTTTAGCACAGATTCAACTGCAGATTATTTCAAAATTTGAAAATGCCAACTAAGAATCGAATTAGAAAGGCTACAAGACGTCAAAGACAGCAGGTCCATCAATTACTGCAGCAGTCCTCTACAAAAAAAACTTGTCAAGTCACCAAGAAAGCACCGGGTAAGATCACGAAATCATTCATAGGAAAAATTTGTAGTAAAAAAAGTATTTCTACAGAAAATGTTTCACTCCAGAAAAAGAGAAGCAATTTAAACGGAAAGGAAGGGCCAAATCAAAAATGTTACTGCTAGAGCAAGAGATAACTCTGTGCATGATAGCAGAAGGAAAGAACAGTTTAGGGACATTCGTAAACGAATGTTCCGCAACAGGATAATTGGCAATTTCTTAAAAAATATTCACAAAGGTCAACAGAAAGTGGTTTTTTATAAGAGAAAAAAAAAAGTTGAGAAAGTTATTGATCAGGCATTTGAAATTAAACGAAAGTTATTTATTTTGATAATCAACAGAATTAGGAAGGTCAACAAGGTAATTTATGATTAAAAAACAAATAGTAGATGGAAGAGAATAATTAATCGTAGTAATTTTTGTGATGTTTTCTCAGGAGACTGGATGCATAGTTCAAGTTCTGAGGCATTTTTTAATGAGGAGAGTTATTTCCAGGATAATGATTTGGTGCATGCAGTTGACACCAGTGGTCGAGCTTATGAAGTGAAAGATGGATGTCCAGTTGAAAAAGAAAAACTTGTGACAACAGAGACAGAAGAGGTGTTAGGTAATGAGGTTTTAGGAAGATGTCCTAAGGGTCCTGTGTACACCTGGAACTGTAGTAGTATTTGCAGTGTGCGACAGGATTCAATCGATTTGCTTTGTGATTTTGTACGGACATTTAATAAGAAAAGTTTGAAGCAGAAAATGAAGTTGTTGCAAGAATTAGATCCTTGCAGAGTGAGAGAAGTGACAGGTTTGCATGGTCATTCACTGGCTTGTCTTTCCAGGAGAGTATACCAGAGTGTTTTTCATCATTTTAGGATGCTAGCAGTGCATCATAATAAGTGAGGAAATTAGTTAGAATGTTGTATTATGCTAAGAGTCCAGCAATTATGCTTAAACAATTATGTGCTGCTCTTTTCCATGGTTCTGAAATAGATGTGAAGAATATTTGTGAAGAAATTGAGTTTTGTTACTTTGGAAGTAAAGAGGAGAATGTTCAAATTGACCCAGAAGAAGAGGGTAATGTTGAAGATAATGTACAGGTATCCAGTACAGATAATTTTCAGAAGGAAATTGCCACGTTTCTGGTGAAATCAAGTGAGAGGCCTAATTTCACTTGTGTGTGTTGTCGACGCACTTATTATAAGAATCAGACTAAGTTAGTGGATTTATATGCAAAAAGTGAAAGGGAAAATAATAGTGAATGGAAGGATTTCGCAACATACTTGATGGTAGAAAATTGTTTTGATTTGGGATCGGATCAACGTGTGTGTACTTATTGTTGTAACAAATTAAACCAAAACCAGATGCCTGCTAGGGCGGTTCATAATAATCTGGAATTGGTTGAGATTCCTTCTGAATTGAAGGATTTAAATACTTATGAATCTATTTTGATTCAAAGTATCCATCCCTTTCAGGCTATTGTAAGAATGGAGCCAAAGACAGGGAAGTTGCCTCAATCAGATTTACAGAGAGGATTAAAGGGAAGAGTTGTTTATTTGCCTCTAGATTTGAACAAAAACATTAACACAATTGGAGTAGAGAAAGTGGAAGAGGAACCTCTAGTTATCATAGTTAATGGTGTTCCGACAAAGAGTAAGAAAATATGGCAAGATTTAGTGGATGTTAGGAAAGTAAAAAAGGCAACATTGTATTTAAAAAAAAATAATAAGTACTATAAGAATGTATATGTTGCAGAAGAGGGAGTAAGTGAGAAAGAGGATAGCGATTTGTGTCCTGGTCAAATTGAAAAAGTAGAAGCCTCTAAAAAGGAAGAAATATATGAACATTATAGTGTTCATCCTTTGCATTCCAAGGAAGTTAAGGGGAATGCTATTGAGTTGTTTCAAATGAAACAAGCCAAAGGGAGTCCCATTAGTGTTTGGGAGGAAAGTTTGGAAGCTCGATGTTTCCCACAGCTATTTCCCACTGGTCGAGGAGGACGATATGATGAGCGACCTGTTCAAATTCCTGCTTCAGAATACCGGACTTTACGATTGTATGCAGAAGATGCTAGGTTTTGACAATGCATTCCCTATTTGTTTCATCTCCTGTATGAAAGCGATCTGTCAGGACTGTCATATGCAGTGAACCACATCTTGAAAAGTGGTATACAGATGCGAAACATCTCGGCAAGGGACTTTATGCATGAAGACAATGTCCAAGACAGTATTTTGGATTCTCACCTAATTAATCTCATGGCGTGTCAGCGTGGTACTAATGAGTACTGGTACCGTCGTCATGGTGATTTAAAATGTATGCTGAGGAACTTAGGAACTCCGACATGGTTCCTCACTCTTAGCTGTGCCGAGTATAGCTGGGAAGACTTACTTGAACTTCTACGAGAGGCAAATGGAAACATTGAAAATATTGAATTCAAGACACCCGGAGAACTGTGCTCTTTGGATCCAGTGAATGTATGCAGGTAATTCAATCATAGATTTGAAGCTATGATGTCTTTCATCATGAATAAGAAGAATCCACCTCTTGAAGAGGTGTTGGATTTCTTCTGGAGAAAGGAGTACCAAGCAAGAGGTGCTCCTCATATACATATGCTGCTGTGGATCAAGGATGCACCTAAATTTGGAACAGATCCGGATGACTTAGTGATGAGTTTCATAGAACAGTATTCTACGTGTGCTGTTCCAAACGCATAGGAGAAGAAAAGCCGAAGAGAAAAAGTTCTACGTTTCCAAAGCCATCGTTGTGGAAAGTACTGTCGTCGTAAATTCAGAAACAAGGACAAGTTCTACACCAAATGTCGTTTCAACTTTCCACGACCGGTGATTTCTAAAGGAAGAGTAAACAGTTTGAGGTCTTCGCTGCGACATAATGTGACGAGGAAATCACCCAAAAACACATACAATTTGAAAAGAAACGAAGAGTTCAAGTACATCAACGACTACAACCCAGTGATTTTGTCCATGTGGAATGCTAACATGGATATACAGTTTGTGGCTGACAACTGTATGGCTGTGGCTCGGTATGTGACATCTTACATCACCAAAAAAGAAAAGACAGAATTGAAGGATATGTGGGAGGATATTTCCCATGAAAAGAGCCTCAGCAAGAAGTTGTACAGTTTCAGTTTGAACATGTTGTCGCATTGAGAAATTGGAGCTTACGAATGTTCTGACCGGTTGTCTTCAGCAAGTCTCTATGCCAAATCCAGGAGAATCGTTTGGGCGAGTCTTGGTCTTGCTGCAACGCGAAATCGAGTTCTAAAACCTGTCCAGGAAATTGAGTATTTGGCGGAAAAGGAGCCAAACAGTACCGACATTTTGAAGACCAACATGTTGGATACATATTATCCAAATCGAAGCAGTCACCTCGAGAATGTTTGTCTATATGAGTTTCTACAAAATTACATATTCAAGAGGAACATCAAAGAAGATATTGAGAAAGGAGTGTATGCTGTAATTGGAAGTGAGGGATGTCTGATCAAGCAAAGAAAATGCCACTTGGTAAACCATCGAAAATTGAGTGGCGAATCTCCAGAAAAAAAATAATTTTTCTATTTAGCACTCTTGCAACTTTTCAAGCCTTGGCGTGCAGAAGAAGAACTGCTTGGAGATTTTCTTTGTTACGAAGACTCTTTCAATGCCGCCAAGGAGACCATAGAATGTTCTGCTTTTCCCAAATATCTAGAAATGTTGACTTTGGAAATTGAACAGGAAGCAACGATTGCAGCTGAGATTGCTGGAGACAGTTCTCAGGACAGTCAGAGTACTGTTTCATTGAGTCAGGATCCACTAGGAGGACCTGTTATCGAAAATGAAGCTGCCACTGCTATGAATGAAGTAGAAAGAGCCATGGCACATGCTCAGGAGGATGCGGTTAACTTAGAAGACTTGGAAAGACAACTCAACGTTGAGCAGAGGAAAATATATGACGAAGTTACCAAGCAAATTGAGCATGGATTAAATCATGAGAAGAAAGAGTGCTCATGTACGTCGTTGAAGCCTGTCCGATTGTACGTGAGTGGAGAAGCGGGAACTGGAAAAAGTTTCCTCATTAAAGCAATTTCATGTTATTTGCAGGAAAGGACTGAGTCATCGCTGTCTTGTGTTGTTACCGCTCCAACTGGACTGGCAGCACATAACATTAAAGGAATTACTTTGCATTGTCTACTGATGTTGCCAGTGGAGCATGACAACAAATTACAATACCACAAGTTATCTGGAGATGCTTGTTGTGAAGTTTCAAGAGTCTTGAGGAAGATGAAACTTCTTATCATTGACGAAGTAAGCATGGTTTCAAATCTCATGCTTGCCTTTGTGCATTTGAGAATGCAAGAAGTTCTTAAAAGAGAGTATAATGTGTTATTTGGTGGCAAACACATCATTCTTTTCGGAGATCTTCTGCAGCTAACACCAGTGAAAGGACAACCTGTGTTCAAAATACTCACGCATGAAGATACCAGGAAGTGCCAAGGGAGCATTGGCAACGTCAATATATGGTTAAACTTCAATTATGCAGAACTGCATGAAAATATGAGTCAGGCGAAGGATGAAGATTACAAGAATATTTTACAAGATGTTAGAATTGGAAAAGTGACCGAGCATGCGAAAGAAGCTTTACATGCACGATTACTGTCAAATTTATATCCAGAACAAGACATTGTGCCTGAGAATATTTTTAAGAAAATTACTGAGAAGAAATCTGGAATATGTTTGATGCCAACTCTTGCAGAATGTGCCATCTTCAACAACAAAATGTTGAATTTAGAAAAACAAGAGATTGTGAAACTTGAAGCTATTGACAAAATAGAGCATATGGGAGCAACAATTATTTTGTCTGAGAATTTGAAATCTAAATTGGATTCATTAGAGAAGACTATATCTAAAACTGCGGGTTTTGAAAAGACTTTGAATGTGTGCTTAAATTGCCGAATCATTTTGAGAAGGAATTTACATGTTAAAAGAGGTCTGGTAAATGGATCAATGGGTAATGTTGTTGATTTGGAGAAATACAGAAATAGAGATGGAATTGAATTTTTAAAAATTAAATTTGATGGCATTGAGGAAGTACAGCTAATTGGTCGTTCTTCTGCTAGATTTTTGCTTGTAAAAGACTTATATGTTCGCCTTAAGCAGTTTCCTGTTTGCTTGGCATATGCGGTGACAATTCATAAATCACAAGGTTTAAGTGTAGATAGTGCTTTGGTGAATATTGGCAGTTCTGTGTTCAAGGAGGGTATGGCATATGTGGCATTGTCACGAGTTAGAACTTTATCGGGATTGTACTTGATTGACTGTGATGTCACAAACATTTGTGCGGATCAAGATTGTGTTAAGGAATACAATAGGTTAAGAAGAGAGTATGCGCCACATTTGCCTCAATATCCTTTGTTTGAGAAACGTGTGGTAGGCCGGAAATGAAGAAATGTGACCAATAGTAGGGAGGTTATAGCAAAAAGACGAAAAGTCGATGAACCTGAAATTATAAGCAGAAAGAAAATGGATTCTGTTGAAGATGTTGTTGGTTTTAAATTTGAAAATAGTTCTGGTGTCAACTGCTATGCTAATGTAGTTGTTAATGTTCTCTTTTCACTAGAGACTTTCAAAGAACAGATTGTGAACAATTCGGAACAAAGTTTATGCTATTTGTTGAATTCTGTATTAGAGAAATGTAGTGCTGATAGAATGACAGTAGAAAGTGTGTCTGAAATTCGTTTTCTGTTAGACGAATATTCAGGTCAAACAGAATTCTCTGAAAATATTCAGCAAGATTGTCAGGAGTTTTTAATGTATATGCTTGATGTATTGCATGCTGAAGGTGTAGATATAGATCACCTGTTTGGGCTTTCTTATCAATGGCAGCATGACTGCGAGATTTGTAGGGTATCAAGTACTACTAGTGTAGATTCTGAAAGATTTATATATTTAACTTTGCCAGACAGTAAATCAGTGTCCTTTCATAAGCTAGTAAAACCAGCTGATCACAACATGGAGTGTAGCCAATGTAAATCTGAAATGATGTCAACATTATTTTTACGAAGATATGGCCTGTATGTCATTTTAATGTTCCAAAGATGTAGGCCTGATGAAACGAAATTGACAACTTTAATAAAAAAAATTGTTGCTTCGCAGTTGTCAATATCAGGAAGGACTTTTGTAACTGCAGCAATTATATATCATGATGGTCCTACAACAAAATCAGGACATTACACAACTTATTTAAAGTCCAGAAACGGCTGGTCATTCTGCAACGATTCTGTTTTAACTTTCAAAAAGAAATTGCCTTTTGACCTTAAAAATTCTTACCTGGTGTTTTTAAAACCAAAGTTTTAAGGACAGAATCTCGGGATTTGTTCTGAGGAATTTCAAGAGATTCATGGAGTAGAGGAAATGTAAGTCTGCAATGCTGTCTAGATTATTTATCCAAACTTTTGATCATAATGTCATTTTAAAAATTCAAAAGTATAAACCTGATGCAAGTAACTCTGCTTCATAGTAAGCAGTATCAGTGTCATAGGAAATGTAGAATATGAGTGAGCAACAAGGGTAAGATATTAGTAGTCCAGGATTGTGAAAGTAATCTTAAACGTTTTCTTTCTGAAAGTTGCGAAAATAGAAAATGACGGAATTCCAAGAGTTGTAAATGGCTCTAACATGATTTGGCCTTGTGGAAACATGTGGTAGAATGTGAGAAGTCTTTTATCATATGTACCATATTTTTCAAAACGATAGAGGCTTCTTTCAGAAAGTGGCGGGCTGAAAATATTAACAGCACAACAGAGTGTAAACTGTTCATAGGACATCCTTCGACGTCATGGAAAGTAAGTTAATTTTAAGGAGTTTTGAATTCTGATTTCTTATGTTGTATGGGTTTTTTAAACACAATCATTTTGATTGTGTTTTTTTTTTCCCCGCTGTTACATGATGAATACTTTCAAGTCACTGATTTTAGTGACATTTGATACATTCTGAGAACAGCAAAAATAAACCATTTAACATGTATAATTAATTCTCTACTTTTTGTACTTATGATATACATTTAGAAATGTGAGTTAGACATGGAGAAACTGAGGCTTCTGTAAGTGTCAACGTTAATGCATACAGTGCTGCACTTCTGGGTACTGTTTTATTTTGAAACCTGAGTAGGCCTCACCCCAAACAAACCTCTGGATAGGACACATCTTATTTGCATCCTGAAACAATCATTTAAAATGTTAGGGACAATTTTATGATGGCTTTACATCTCTTTTGCGCTACCATTGCATCACTGTTGTGAGACATCAGCAGTGCAAAAGATGCACCATGTTCCAAAATAGGCCTCACTTCATCAGCATCAAGATACTGTTAGTTTAAAATATATATCTTTAGGACTGTGTAGGGGGCCTAGAGAAGCAGAGGCTTCTGTAAATGTCAAAGTTGTTGAAAAACTGTTTGTCCTTCAACCTTTTCCCTTGTCTTTTCTAATTTTTAAATACATGTTTAAATATTTTTCAAATGTTTGTTCTCTCTTTTACAGATTGAAAGTATGAAAAAAAAGTGAATAAGTTAACAAAAATTATAAGGTAAATGTTTTCTAGTCTTTTCATTACATTTCTATCACATTCACCTACTATAGGGCTTCAGACTATAGAGCTTTAAACAAAGTTTAACTAAATGTGGCAATTTGGAGCTGTGCCCGTGGCTTTTAGGTCAATGCGCAAGTGCCACTCACACACACAACACCACTCACACACGCAACGCCACTCACACACGCAACGCCACTCACACACACAACGCCACTCACACACGCAACTCATCCACGCAACGCCACTCATCCACGCAACGCCACTCATCCATTTGCAAAACCAAAAGGACAAACTCTTCTATTGTGAGACCTATTGCATTTTCAATGCTTGATTCTTTCACTTCCTTATCTATTTTGTTTTCCACAGTTATATCCTCTTCCATCTTTTCTTCTGTAAATAAATCTATTAAACAGCATCTCTAGTTTACTCCCTATAGCTGTCTTTCTTTTAACATTACTCTCTGTTTACTTCCCTTGTACTTTCTCCTTTTTAAAAAAAAAAATAATTTTGGGATTAGCTCCCGGTTCGCGTACCGGCGAGCGAACCGGAAAGCGAACTAAAAAAAAAACAGCTTGCCAGAGTGTTACACTTTTTAGCAATTTTTGTTTAAAGGGGAGGTAGTTCTGAAAAGAACTTTTTTTTATTGTTTTTGTTGTTTTATATATTTTTTTTCTTTTTTGAACATTATTTGTTTTTTTTGTATTTTTTGAACAATTTTATGTTTTTTTTGTTTTTTTGAAAGGGAAAGAACAAAAAACAGGCATTGAAAAGGGCTCAACAGGAGCAAAAAAAAAAAATTATTTCTTGGGGCGTTTAGAGCATTGGTGTTTTTCAAATGCTAAATTAACTAATTTAATACTCATATTGGCACATGAAAATAAGGTGCCGCAATATAAACAAACAATCTTCATATGCACAAAATTTTCTTGGATGTTTGGCACTGTTTCTCGTGCCTCTGAAACCGACAAAGATATATCTGATGATGTCCTGACCACAGAAGTTGGAGGGTTGTCTTGCAGGTCACGCATCTCTGCCCGGCTATAATTTAGAGGATGCCACCTCTGCATGTGACGGTGCATAGTATGGTTCCCATAACTATACTTCTTTTCTGTGCCTCTAGATAACTCATCCTTGCATATTAGGCACGTCACATAGCGTGCATTAACTTTTTTCTGTCCTGCTGGAAAAGAAAAAAACTGCCAAATAAAACTATTTTTATAATGAGATACCCGGGGCAACTCTTTTAAAAATTGTGGTGCCTGTTCTTCCTCTTCCTCTTCTTGATCCTCTTCCTCCTCTGGGTTTGCAAGGAACTGTGGAGGTGGTCCTCTCTTCCTATGAGGAGGTGATGGTGGTGGTGGTGGGGGTCCACCAGCTGAAGCTACTAGTGAAGCCATTTTCCACTGTGCAAAATAGGTCTTCCTTTCTCAAAGTTGAAAGTCAGAGTGAGAAAAAAGGTGGGGGCTTTCATCATTTGGAAAAAAAATAGTTCTTAACCAATGAAAAGTGTTATTTTTAGGTCACATGACCTAGTCTTACATCATTAGGAAACCAAAAGTGAAATGAACCAATGAAAAGTTTTATTAACAAGTCATATGACCTGTTCCGCTTACGTTACGCGCTGCGCGCCGCGCTCCGGATCGCTTCCGGAAAGCTGCGTTTCGCGCCTCAGTTCGCGGTCCGGAGCACTTCCGGGTGCGCTAACGCGGCGCGTCATAAGACGCATTATGCTGCAACGTGATATGTCACACTTCCGCGACGCGTCACAATGTTGATTTCTAACGCGGCAGTTACGCAAACGGAACGTTTACCGGTTAGCAGACCGGGTCGCGGCATTAAATTGAGCTAACGGAAAGCTTCCCGGTTCGCGAACCGGGAGCGAAAAAAAAAAATATTAAACATTTTTTAATCATAAACATATCAAATATATTTTTGGATTTAAAGAAAAATACATTTTACAGCTACAGATATTAGCTTTTAAAAAACCAATGAAATTCCCTGAAAAAACCATAGGTTATAGACCATATATAGTTAGGAATTAGCATTTACAAAACCATATTTTACTCACACAAAACCATTGAAATTTCATATATAGTTAGATGCACTAACTATATATCGCGCAACCGCAATCTACTGCTGATCATGTCACATATTACATCATTCATGACATGGTCAGTGACATCACTGATGACATCACTGATGACATCACGGATGACATCTCAAATGACATCACTTATGACATCACTGATAACAATATCCAGTGATTGTATGTTTATGAAAAGTCAAAATATGTCTTACATATTGAAGAATGAGTGGATATATAAGATTTAGTAGGTGCATGACTGACTGTATGAGAGAGTGATTAAATGTGTCTCACTGAGTGCATGGGTTAGTGACTAAAGTGTCTTAATTTGAACATCGTTATGTCTATTGTACTGTAAACTGCTGCTTATGTTGATCATTTGCTTACGATTAAGTATATTGGTTAATGATAGGTTGCCCAAGTATTTGTTTGAGAGAGTGAGTGTGTGTGTGAGTGGCTGTGAGGTGTGTGACTCTATGTATAGATATGTGAGCAGTTGATTCACTAGATGTATGGGTTCAAATGTGCATGTGGAAACATCTGTATAGGCGGTTGACTGTGTGCATGAGTGTATTGGTGAGTGAATGGATATCTCAGTGCTACATGTCCAAGTAAGTACATATGTAAAACACAGTACATGTGAGAGTTGACATATATAAATAACTGTGCATAAGAGCCAGTGAATGTATGAGTGGCTGTATGGATCATTGAGAATTTGTATCAGGGATTGTATAAGAGAGTAAATATGTGTTAGTATATGTTTGAATAAGTAAGGTGTGTATAACTGTTTAGTTGAGGGAATGGAGGTGTAATTGATTCTTTGCATGACTGACTAGGTGTGTGAGTAACTCCATGGATGAGTGACAGTCTGTGAGCGTCTATTTACTCTGAGTGTATCTAAGGTTATATTAGAGTCTGAAGAGGTTCACCCTATTATCACATGAATGATGTCATCAGTGATGTGATCAGTAATTGCAAATGAGATGTCATCAGTGATGTCATCAGTGATGTCATTTGAGATGTCATCAGTGATGTCATCAGTGATGTCATCAGTGATGTCACTGACCATGTCATGAATGATGTAATATGTGACATGATCAGCAGTAGATTGCGGTTGCGCGATATATAGTTAGTGCATCTAACTATATATGAAATTTCAATGGTTTTGTGTGAGTAAAATATGGTTTTGTAAATGCTAATTCCTAACTATATATGGTCTATAACCTATGGTTTTTTCAGTGAATATATATATATATATATATATATATATATGGACAACTATAGGAACGCACTTGCACCTATAATGCAGTTAGAAATACCACTAAATAATATGGTGTGAAATATGCTTGCACTTCCATTAATATAGGCATTTCCATCCCGCTATTGAGATGATGTCAAATTACAATATGTTTGTTAATTGAACATCCAGATACACACCATCATAGAGTGTCAGGATGACAGCATATTGCGGAGATCGAACAGCCATGGAAAACCAAGTACATTGCACTGATTAAATAAAAGACACTCATGGGCTCGTAGATGTGTCAAAAGGTGGTACAAGAAAGTTTAAACTTAGAAAAAGAAAAAAAAATACACTCTCGAGAAAAATTAGTAAAAATAGCCAATCACAAAGTACTAAAAATTGACATAATTATAAAAAGAAAAAACAGACGAAAGCAATGTTTATGTCATATCAAGGAAACTCAACTATGTCTTTGTGGGAGATAACAAGTATACAAAGCAACAGAGTATTTTTCCTATGTCTATGTCTGCAAGGCCATGTGATGTGACATGATTTTACTTTAAAAGCGTTTCTGAAAATAAACTCCTCATGTGATCAAGGCAGGGGATCCTGCCGAAACGTGTCATGGCTCGAATGCAAAAAATAATAAAAAAATCTTACTACATCGTTGGAGGCAGCTGTGTCGTCATTCCAATGCAGAGAGAGGCACAGGTTCTGTTTGTTGATATGGGAGTGGCCATTTTTATAATTTGATAGCAAGGGATGTCACAGATGTCTACAGTGATTTAGTGACTAATGAACTAAAAAATGTATATTCTCACATCTGCAGGAATAAAAATAAAATACAATGCAGAAACAAAAGGCTTACCATGCGTTAAGCAATAAATTGAATGACACTGATGATTGCATAGTGAGAAATGCAGATAAGGGGAGAAAAGTAGTCCTCTGGACAAACAAATATATCTGGCTGAGGCATACAAACAGTTAAACAACAAAATGTGTTATGTTAAGATCAAAGAGAAAGTAATGTTATTATGTCACCAGAACTATAACACTGAATTTAAATAATGGTATGATCAATGTCTCCTGAGCCATGATGAATATCTGTTTTTAAAAATTGATAATCCGGTCACACCTCTTTTCTATCTAATCCCCAAAATCCATAAAGATGCAGAAAATCCTCCTTGGCGCCCAATTATTTCAGCCATGGGGAGTGCATACTTACATCTAAATATGTAGATTCATTTTTGGGCAAACTGGTATAGTCTCTCCCCTCATATTTACAAGATTCAGGAGATTTCCTCTGAAGAATTTATGACCTCCCTTAGGAGGAAGATTATTTACTAGTTACTGTCGATGAATCTACATTGTACACCAGCATTAGTAATATTGGTGGTCCTAAAGCCAAAAAATATTTTTTAGGAGCAAGACCGATTAGATTTTGAAGATGGTGGAAGTTTGTTTGAAAAATAACTTCTTACTATTTATTGAAGATTTTTACCACCAGGTATGTGGAACTGCTATGGGCACCTGCTTCGTCCCCAGCTAGGCAAACTTGCATATGGGCTGGTGGGAGGAGCAGGTGATCCAGACGCAGTACCAAGTGGAATGGGAAGAGAATATTATGCACTGGAGTCGTTTTATTGTTGATCTATTCTTGGTGTGGAAGGGCACAGAGGAGCAAGTGAAGCATTTTATTAATATGATTCCAAAGAATGAATTGAATTTAAGCTTCACGCGTGATGTAAGTAAATCCAGTGTTAATTTTCTTGACCTTACAGTGTATATCAAAGAAGGCAAAATTGAAACAAAACTTTACAAAAAAAATCTTCAGCCAATACGTTGCTTCGTACAACAAGTTTCCATCGGACTAATTTAAAAAGAAGCATACCATTTTGGGAATGTTTAAGAACCAAACCAAATTGTAATGAGAAGGAGGAAACTAAGATAGAACTCAATCGTCTCACGGAATGGTTTCAAAATCGGGGATTTCCTGATAAGTGGATTAACACAGCAGTTTGGAAGGCATCTAAAAAGAAAAGAGAGGAAATACTATTTGATAAGGATAAAAAGAGAGACAAAGACACAAGTAATCAGTGTCGATTGATGACAACATTTAGCATACAACTAAACAAACTAAAAAGCATCCTGAATAAAAATTGGCATGCAATCAAGAATGATCTAGTCTTGGGGAGAGTGGTATGATGTAGACCACAAGGAACCTTTAGGTGTGTCAGATCAATTAAACAGGCACTTGACAGGAACAATTTGAAGGAAACGTCTATTAAAAGAAACATAGTTGAGTAAAAAACAGGGATTCCCTAAATGCTCTAGGTGCAAAGCATGCCTACATGGAACCAATACTGATCTATATAGATTAGGATTGTCCAATATAATGAGGAAAATCAAGGGCAAATTTAATTGCAAAACGTAGTTTGCTGTCTACGTACTACAGTGCCCTTGCGCCCTGCGGTACATGGGCAGCATAATTCTAGAAGTTCATTAAAAAAAATTGCAACATTTGAGGGCAATCAAAAATGGTGATCGTACTTACCCAGTCACTCGCCATTTTGAGAGGTTCCATGGAAAAGATGCAAAAGGTCTTTCATACTATGTGATTGATGCAATGGCATGAGATATATGTGGCAGGAACAGGGAAAAGAAACTTCGGAAACCTGAATCCCGTAACATTATTAAATTAAAATCCATGCAACCAGAAGGCCTCAATGTAGAAGAAGACTTATATATGCACTTGTAAATAAATAAAAAAACATGTGGATTTCTGCCCATGAAGTCGCGAAAAAAGAAGAAATATAAGTTGTAATTGTATTATAAAATGTTTTGAATCACATTAAGTTTCACAAAACAAACAAAATAGCAGCAGATAAGACTTTATGCAATCAGAGTGTAGGCGAGAAGGTTCACTGAGGCAGTAATTATGAACTGTTGTTTTTTTGCAAATTAATAAGGTTGAAAATAGCCCACTGGGGATTGATTATAATAGTCAAAGTATGCCCACTTGGACGGAATTCATTTTCATCTTTGAATTTTTTAATTGTAAAGTCTTAAAAGATGGTACATAAAAAAGTGTGTTCGTAGTAATTCAATTTATCATTCAATATGCGGGTATGATTTGCAATTCTTTTTCAACAAAATAAAGTTCAAAATGTACCCTGCCCAGTTTTAATTATAATTATGCCAATTATGGTAAATATTACTTGATATAACTCACACCAAGAGTGGGAAATGCTGTAAAAACTACAAGTCTGTTTTCACTATTCATGTTTGTAGTTTGCATGTGCCCCACAATGAGCACAAATCAAATGATAAAATGGCTGCTCCCACTGCTTCTTTTATCAGTGAGCAAGGCTGCTGGGCAGCCGAAACGAGTTCGATGGTTGCCGAATAAAAATAATTCTGAACGACTACACAAGGGGGTCGATTCCGATTCGGGAAAAACCGCTCCGAATAGCCGTTTGGAGCGTTTTTCCCGTACGAATCGTACCCTGCAACGTCCCCCGTACGTACGACAAAGTACGATTCGTACTGGGAGCCGTACTCCGTACGAGTCGTACAAGACACCGTACGACTCTACTCTCCGTACGATTCTCCCTCGGAACCTGCTGTACGCGACATCTGTACGGTTCGCGGCTGGTTTTTACGACCCAGCAAGTACGATACGTGTCGGGTACGCACCGTACGACCCTTTTTCTACGGGAGCTGAAAACAGCCGTAAAAGCAGAGTTCGTGCTGAAACAGGTACGGAATGGCCCCTCCGGGTACCGTGCGTACCCCCATGATCGCAGGGGTACGCACCGTACCCCTGCGATCATAGGGTGTACGAGCCGTACCCCATGTACGATCGGTGTACGAGCCGTACCCCCATTGTACGATTGGTGTACGAGCCGTACCCCATGTACCATCGGTGTACGAGCCGTACCCCATGTACGATGGGGGTATGGCTCGTACACCGATCGTACATGGGGTACGGCTTGTACACCCCATGATCGCAGGGGTACGTGCCGTACCCCTGCAATCATGGAGGGTACGAGCTGTACGGGGTGTATGTAATCGTGCGCTTTTCCGTACGAATCGCCCTTACCTGACGTGGACCGTACGAATCCCGTCCTGATTCCCCGGTCTGGATCGTACTCGTCGGGTCGTACGGCGTGTGTACGAGTCGTGCGGTTCACAGTCTCAGCCTTGCAATACGTACGGATCGCGACGATTCGGACGGATTCACGGAATGCGGATCGTACTACGCGACTCGGACGGATGGGTACGATTCGTACGGAAAGGGCTACGAATACGAATCGTACGGTAGATTTTTTTACCGGATCGGAATCGAGCCCAAGGTGTCGTCATCCTTGAGTGAGAGGACATTTTAGAATTTTACAGACCCTCTCCTGTGGGGTCCAAAGAGGCGACGTGACACTCGTTTGGGAGGCAATGGTATATATAGGGTGTGTTGGGACTGAGCCTTGCATTCACACAGTGTTAGGTTGAGATGAGCTTATTAGAAGTTTACACCCATTTTTCATTTCTGCTGCTTTTTGCACACAGCACACACTTTATTTATTGTTTAGAGTTTAGCAGAGTGGTTTGCTTCACCCGAGAATAACATGTTTGTTCGGACTGATCAACGCACGTTCTAGACATAACACATATGCAGCTGCGGCCACCTCTGATTTTGGCGCGCTTAATAATGCACTGCGTAGGCATGATCACACACACTTGGAGAACATTCGTATGCTGAGAGCTTTTGCAGAGTTTGATGTGATCCACTTCTGCTAATGCCAGAGGTATGGCACCGCCTATGTAATCCCAAGAGACCTTCTGTAGTTATAAAAAAACCTACTAGCAAGGGAGGGTGAAATATAGGTATATTTTAAACCTGTTTCCATTTAGCAATATAACATGCTTTCTCCCTTAGTATTTTTTCGAATAATAATTATGCTGACAGTCTTGTTTCTAATAATATGTCTGCTTGTATTAGCTAAGGTGCTGCGCATGAGAACACGGCATTAGAACTAAATATTTCAAACTTGCTCGTGTCTCTTTTTACTCCCTGTTTTGAACTGGTATGAGAGTATAACGAAAGAGTGTTCATGTTTTCCACATTGCCTGAGGTAACCTAAGTTGCATGTTCTTGGTTGTCTAATCATTGGTATTTTGGAAGAGCCAATGTGACACTGATGCTAGTCTGGTAGGGGATTTTGGGTACTAAGGTGAGTTTTGGCACACTCTTATTCACTGAGGTCCCAAGTCTCTGTGCACAGTTCTGTGTAGGAGCAGAATCCCTGCAACAACGGGAGAAAGTGTGGAGGGATATATATATATATGTATATATTACCTACTGGCGGTCGCCAGTAGGTAGTTATAGTTAGGACCTAGTTTCCATAGGAAATCCTCAACATTCTATTTGGAATAACTTTGGCCCTGGTGCATAAATCCTTGCGAATTTCTCAAAGAAGATGGCTCGGTCCGTTGCGCTCCTTCCCTGAAAGTTTGGGGGGGATTAGTCAAGTGGGGGCTGAGATAAAAGGGGGGTCCCAAAACGTGTTTTCTCCATGTTATTTTCCATAGGACGTTTAGACTCGGCTACAGGTCGAACGGCTGAATGGATTTATAAGAAATTTGGCGAAACTGTAGAGTTCGGTTTGCAGATTACGCTTTTTTTGGAATGGTGTAAATTCGTTCAGTAGTTGCTGAGATAATTTAAGTTAAAGTCAATTATATATCTATACGCGCGCACGGGTGCGCGCACCCAAGCGGCTGCGCGTGAGCGGAATTTTTTTTTTGCTGCGTGACGTCTGTTAACGTTCGATTCGAAGGAAATCAGGAAGTGTTGACCGCCATTTTGTCACTGCGAGTAAATATATTGTTCATTTCAAAGCGTTGAAACATGGAAAGGGGAGAAGGTAGAGATTGTCTTGCTGCGTAGGTTTTCTTAGGGTGTGCAATAAGGCCCTTAAACGCGAAAAGATATATATATATTTATTTTTTTAAGTTGCGGGGTGCGCGCACCCGGTCGCGCACACCTATTTACAAGAGTGTGAAAATAGAGATAAAGTAGAAGTTTGAGTGCTTAGATATAAGGTGGCTCTGAAAAGAGCCCTTGTGTTAATTGATTTTTTTCTGCATTTATAACAAAGTACCGATGCAGAGCCTGATGTTGCAGAGGAAGATTCTGTTTCCCTCATCCGTGAAATGAACACCGTCTCTCCTATAGACGTCTTGCATATGGTAACGCAAGTTGTTGTGGTAAATAGAACCCATGTTATAATCTCTGAGGAAAGCAGAAACAGATTTATTTACATGTCTCCTTGCTTTCTCAATTTGTGCACAATGTTGATTTGACCAATTTCATTTCTGTCTTTGGCATATATCGGAATATACCAAGGCAGTTCGAGGAAAAAGTGTCATCAATTGTCGAAAGGTGTCTTTTAGAAGCATTTCCAGACCTACCCCAGTGATTGTGCCTAGATCGTTCCCACCACAGTGCACAAGTATAAGGTCTGGTTCTGGGAGATGCATAAAAGTTTTCACCAATGGAATCAATTGGTGACATTTCAATCCTCTTTGGCCAATCCACGTTATGTGTACATTTGTTAAATCAAGGTTGGAAATACCTCTGCTTGCTGCATATTTTCCACTCCAGTGAATATAACTGTGTCCTAAAAGCCAAACCTTCATTTTCAAGGGATATGCAGTCGTACTCCGATGAGTTCTGGAAGTGGAATGGTAGTTAGAAGCTCAGGATAAAAAAAAAAATGAGGCTGGGTGTGGTTGAAAAAATAAAAATGATTGGTTGATTGTAATACCTCAAGATTGAAGACTACGTTGCATGTTAAAGTTTATGTAAAATGAAAAGTACTATTGGGTGTGAAAAAAATGACATGTAACAGAGCTGTGGATTGGCAGGTGTTTCTGGAGGGAAAACAGTCTTGTTAGTTTGCTGTAGAACGTTGAGATATGAACTTTTGACCTGTGCCTTCAGCCAGGTGCAGAATGAGGTGTTACCATGGAAACAGCCAGAGATGGCAGTGGGTGATGGGTGACTTTTATGTGACATTAAAAATATTGTGAGGGACAACCAATTGAAATGTAAATTTGATTTTACAATTTTGCGTGACGAAATATGATTGGCTGAAGAGTTATATGAGTCTGTATTGACTGGATATCTGTGCCATTGAATTTTGGTTGCAGTGATAGAAGCTTAATAGAGATTTCTGTCAAACGAATATCTGTTTTGTGACTGTCACTGTTGTACATCGTACAAAGCATTGGTAAAGGTAAGTCTGTAACAGTTTGTTTTGTCATGTACCGTCAAAATATAGTTTAGTCACAAACATTGATTGATTTTCCTTGTAGTCTGAAAGAAAACTATTTTTTGGGTGTCATAATGTGTTGTATTTCTAAAAGTAATTTTTTAATTTAAATGTTGAATACGCAGTATAAAATATTTTTAATATAGAGAGTAATTATTTTTGAGATTTTGAAGCGTTTATATATAATGAGAGAAGTTGTTCAGGAAGTGAAAAAATGATATTAGCAGAGAGACAGATAATGCAGAAAGAGACAGAAATGGTAAATTACTAGTGATACTGTCGTCAAAAAATGCTTATGGTTAATGAAATCGTAAACTTTTTGTCAGTCGACAAAATTTCAGGCTGGTTGGTGGCCGTGGCCTGCACTGGTGGGGGTGGGGCGAGAGGGAGGGGGAAGGGGGCTTAAGTGGTAATGATTAAGGTATTCACAAAGTTTCTGTTAGACAACAAAATTATAGTGCGGTTTCTGGTCGCGGTTTGCACTGCTGGGGTGAGAAAGGGAGGTGGTCGAGTGAAATAAAAAGAAAAGTTTTGACCATGAGGTTGTACACAGATTTGTGCAGTAAATGTGTTCGTACATTGAGGTAGCAAACGGAGTATAAAAATATCTCTCTTAGTCCTGCTGTTTGACTGCATCTTCATGTCCCTTCTGTTTTCCGTCTCCGTTGCCCTGTGTTATGTTATTGTGTGTGTGTGTCTGTCTGTGTCTGCCTTCAGTCCGAGCTGAGGAAGTTTGCTGTGGAGGCACACACAGATAGTCCTATCAAAGTAGGTGGAACGTTTTCAAAACAATAATTATATAATTGCATTGCTATTTTGAAAGCGCTACTGAATGTTTTCTTTCAGAATTACCGCTTGGTTGCTTTCACAGAGCAGAGGGTATGTCGTATTTCACTTGTTGGTGCCTCTGCATCTGTAGTCTGTTCTCTGGTGTCTGGCGGAGAACTGTTTGTTATTGTGGAGATGAAAGCGTGATAAGGAGTGAAATACGACATAGCGTCTGGCCTGTAGAAGCGTGGGAGCAGTGATTAACTCTGAGTGAAGCGGAACTGCGACGGTGCTTGGTAACAGTAATAAAATTTTTTTTAACAGAGGTACAACTGTCTGTACGGTGCGCGACCTACTAAGAAAGAGTTCACGGGCCGTTATAGGCTTGCGGGTTGTAGTATCAGTAAGTGAGGTCGACAAAAGAAAACATTAAGTTAGTACAGCTGAGGTTACGTGGAACACATGAATACTCTTTCAATATATAATCATTTCAGTTGAGATTATGGATTAAAAGAGAGAACGTGTCCATTTGAAATGTTTATTCAGAAATGCACTGTTTTGAAGGCAAATCATTATGTAATATGAGTACAGACATTGCAAAAAACACAGTAATCGGTATTGTCAGTAGTACATGGAATACAAACGCTATAGTTGAAGAAAAATGAATATAGTTTCGCAAAATTAATTGTACACTCTTAGAAGGAATTATATTATATTTTAATAAATGGAAGAAGGTCTCTGGCCTTTCAGTTTAGGAACGATATATGAAAATGCTAGTGGTTATACATCATCACTTTATCAATCAGCTGTCTACATGCGAAGCATTATCAAGTTTGTGTTATGTTACTGTGTGAGGGGAAAAAAGGCGCCAAAGCTACAAAATGGCGAGAGGTGCATGTATGTAATCTGTTGGATGGTGCGCAAATCACTGTTGAGAACTACTGTATTGAGATATCTTTTGAAGGTTGCAGTATTGCATTTGAAATACAGCACAAAAAACAATGGAAAGAACATATTTTTCTCTTATGTATTTAAAAAAATATATTTTAAAGGAAAATTAAAGGAGCAGAGGCGTGTAAGGCGGAAATAAGCAGTTGAGAGGCGAAATGGCGTTTACAGTTATAAGAAACTCGTTTTATATTTGCACATTAATTAGGGCACATATAGCGTATATTAGCGAGTTTTGCATCGGGTACGTTTGAAATAACATAAGAGAAGATATGCAATAGAATTGTTGAGATTAGAGTTTAAAAAAAAATAAAGTTGAAAATCGAGTAGCTGAAGAAAAAAATTTAGTCCACATAAAAGACCAAAATTTAACCAGCACGAAATCATAATGTCCACTGTTAGTAAAGCCAATAGGTCTGTTCTTCATAAGAAAATATCCAAAAGAACGTGAAGAATATAGGGAGGCAAAAGGAAATGAGAACGTCAATGGCTTGCATAAGAGTTATCGAAGCCTTGTGTAGGCAAAGTAGGTAGCTTCTGCTTGTAACAGGAAATCACTGTTATCATTTGAAAATATGTCAGCTATCCAATGGAAAAGAGGAAAGTAGCATTAATGATCTGTTATTATCGGAGCCTCTATTACCATCAGAGGACAGCTCGGTGGGTTTTCGATGTAGCTCTCTGTTAGGAAAGAGTTATCCGTACATTGTGTAGGCAAAGTAGGCAGCAAGTGCTTCTAACAGGAAATCACTGTTATCATCTGAAAACATGTCAGCCATCCAATTGAAAAGAGGAAATCAGCATTCATGATCTGTTATTATCGGAGCCTCTTTTACCATGAGAGGACAGCTCGGAGGGTTTTCGATGTAGCTCTCTGTTAGGAAATCTTGCGCCGCTGTGAATATATTCCAATGACCCAGAACTCCTTGTATCGCTGCAAAGGCCATAAACCCTCCGTTGTAACAAAGCTGTTCATGATCAATTAACGGATTCATGAGGTGATTGTAATTCACTTCAGGAGGTACCAAGTTGCAGAGACATAAGTCCAGGGCCCACATGAAATCACAGCTCAGGCAATGAAATACAGGGTGCACACAGGTGAAATACGAATATCGAAATGATAATCGATATGAAGTATTCAAAGTCGAGAGTGCTAAGGTGCCGTAGTAGAGAAGCATTCTCTGTCGAAATAGTTCTAAGTGGTCCGGCTCGTTTGCGAAGACAGGAGGGACATCCATTTTGAATTTCCCAAGATGGTAGGGGAAACGACGCAGCACTGCCAGTTGAACAAGAACTCCACAGAAATAGGTCGCTGGCTATGCAGTGAAGAGTAGCAGAATGACTTGATACATTTTCTAGCAGACTAGTCACTTAAATATTGCTTAGTAGTTATCAAAAAAATAGCTTGTCTTGAAGTGGAGGATGCGTTAAAAAATAAGGGAGTCATTTGAGCAAATTGTAAAGGAAGGTCAATTTTTTTTTACACGAATGCTGTTCTCTGTGAATATTAGCTAAGTGAAAGATATGTGTGTGACCAGATGCTACGTTAAGTTTTAAATGTGACAATGGAGCTCTTGTTCATGTCTTCCGATTCAAGGTCGGTATTCGCTGCCAAATGCAAATATCAAGGATCGCATGCGTGGGGTAGATAATCTACATTCTTAAAGGAAAGCAAATGGAGAGTTATTTTTACCGCGTTAGGTTTGTCGTTTAAAAAGTTACAGTGATTTTCATTATATGTTAAGAAAGTATCACTGATGAAGAATTTTAGAAAAGGTGTGTAACATTACAGGAATTGTAATTAAATAAAAAATGTAATTGAAAGTGTATGGTTTAAAAATGAAATGTAAAGGTTTAAAGCAGGAGTTTTCAAAGCGGTTCTGGAGGGCCAGTTGCATGATAGATTTTAAAAAAATACTACATGTTTTTCAATGGGATTATGTAAAAAATATGTGTCTTTATGTACTATTTAGTTTATCTGCCTGTTGCTTATTCTTTGAGTTTTAGTAATGCTGTGTCTTATAACTTTACCAGGGGCGGTTCTAGGCTCATGGTGGCCTTGGGTAGGGAGGGTAGGTAGGGGGTTTGTAACAGGGGGTCCGGGTGGGGTGGAGTGCGGAGTTCAGTGAAGAGGGGGGGGGGGGGTCAGGGTGTTTGGTAGTGGATCAGAGTCAGAGGACGCCAAATTTCTGGTATGGGCTGCCACGGAAATATGTATCTATTCTCAGAGGTTTATTATATTAAGGATATATATTAACATGGTGGCCCTTGGGGTTTGGTGGTTCTGTGCAAGTGTACTGCTTGCATGTGTATAATGCTGGCCCTGTATTTTTTGTCTATGGACATGGGGCCTTATTTATGAAGGCCTTGCGCCACCGGTGCGTCACTTTTCCTATGTTAAAAGTGACGCACTGGCGGCGCAAGGTCTTCGTAAATAAGGCCTTTGTTTTTTGTGACTTGGCCTTTTAGTTATGAAGGCCTAATGTTGCAGGTGCCTGAATTTTAACATGGGGAAAAGTGCATGTGTATAATGCTGGCCCTGTATTTTTTGTCTATGGACATGGGGCCTTATTTATGAAGGCCTTGCGCCACTGGTGCGTCACTTTTCCCATGTTAATAGTGACGTACTGGCAGCGCAAGGTCTTCATAAATAAGGCCTTTGTTTTTTTGTGACTTGGCCTTTTAGTTATGAAGGCCTACTGTTGCAGGTGCATGAATTTTAACATGGGGAAAAGTAACATATCTGTGGCGTAATGCTTTTATAAATGAGAAATTTTGTATTTGGTTTTAATGCAGAGGATTTTGGGGAACTTATTAGTTATGCTTGTTCAATGCTATAATGACTGTATTTTGTGTAGGAAATAAGTTTGTAATAAGTTAATAAAATTTATTATTTCCTTTTTTAGAGTGTTTGGTGCCTGAAAGCAACAACCTGCCTTTTTAATTATATAATTTGAGGGAATATATTCTTTTTTTCAGGTGAGTTACTTTTTTTGCTTTGGCAATTTCTGTGGGTGGTGATGAAAATAATAAAGAATATTTTTTTAAATGTTTGGAACATGATTTTATCTTAAATTTTTCACATGTGGTTCTATCTGCTTATACTAGATATGTATTTTGAGATGTTCTCCATTGACAGTTCAAATTATCTTTTAATGAGCTTGGTGCATGTGTTCTTTTGGAAGGAGTTGAGATTTACAAATCATTGGAGTATAATTCTTTCAGATTTCTTTTAATTAATTCTTGTGAAGTGCTCATTATTTTTGAAATCTTGTTGTATTATGTTTGGCAGTGTTTCACTTTTATTTACAGAGAGGTATTATGATATGGATCTAAATGTGATGGTCATGTTTCCTGCATATCTGTGATTATACTATGTATAGGCACTTTTTTACATATTAATGTAGAGCTTTATTATGAGGTGGTTCTTCATGGTTAGTATGACATTTTGCATATGCTAAGACATTTACATGGTGAGTATGCTGTTGTAACATAAATGGAACTGTCTCTGTGGGAAGTAGTAATCTGTTAAGTGAATGCTATGGTTTGTATAGTGTGATCCTTTTCTTCAGAGTGTATAAATTTATATTGCACTTTGTAGTGATGAACTAGAAAAATGGGTCTCTAAAAATTATTGTACAGGTAATAAATATTTCAGATATCTAGAAAATGTAAAAATAAATTTTACAGTGAAATGTCTTTTAACAACAGTAATTATTTAATGGAAAAAAAAGCTCAGTGTAAATGTTTAGAGTTATATTGCCAATTTCTTTTTCAAAACAAGAGGAATGTGGTATCTTACAATATATAGAGTTAATAAGTTAGAGTTTATAAAAATATATGTAGTTTGAAAATTAGTAAAAGTACTTTTCAGTTAAACACTTATGGAAAAAGATATAATTTAGTCTCTATATTTTTTAAAAAGGATACAGAAGAATAAAAATAGTCTAGTTATGGAGAATTGGTCAGAAGATAATGAAATTCATTTTGACATCATTAATGAACTGATGGAGGAAATTTTAGACGCGGTGTTTGAAGACGAAACAGATGAAAATAATGATTTTATGGACATATCTTTAGATTCAGCTTATTTAGAGATGGTAGAAGAAGATGAGGACGATGGACTTGAAGAAGTCCCTGATGAACTATTGTTGGAAATTCTTGTAAATTATGAACTTACAAATAAATAAAAAAAATTTGATAGCAAAGCATTCGTGACGACAGTTTTCTTGATATATTCGTTGATGATGTGCTTTATGAGAGTGATAAGATATGTTCTCATGAAGTGTAAAAGAGATTGTAGTAAAAAAGATTAAAACACCTATGATGACCGATAGTTCTTGAAAAAAGTGTACTGTTTGTATGCTTTAAAAATTAAAACAAAAAATTGTCTATAATGTTAAAACAGATATGGAGTGTGATAAATTTACAACAAACATTCACTACAGGATTTACTACTTTGTTCAGAGATTTTCTGTTATTATCTGTATTTCATTAGGAAATGAATCTGTGGTTTTAATTTGTACGGTATATGCTAGTAGTGAACTATAATATTTGATATTTTTGTGTTTTACAGATTTACAATTTCATCAAAATTTTAAATTAAGATGCCGACTAGAATTGAAAAAAAGAAACTCTACAAACGGACTTACAGTTTGAAGAAGAAAGAAATTGAAGTGTTTTCTAAGAAAGAGAGGACGGATACAAAGAAGAGTGCTCCTGGTAAGCAAACTAAAAAGTTTTTTAAAGGAATTTTGGGAAGGAAAAATGTTAATATTGAAGTCCAGAAGGAGAAAACGATATCAGTATCTAAAAGGAGATATGGAATCAAAGATAAAAATCTTTCTGGAATGAGGAGATATGAAAGAGTGTACAGTAAAACCCGGACTAATCAATTCAGCCAAATCAGGAAGCGTATGTTTTACAGCAGAGTAGTTTCGAATTTATTACAAAAGGAGAAAGTTTCTAAAAGAAGATCTGCTTTTTTTAAGAAAAAACAATATATAGAGGGTATCGTTGAGCGCGCATTTGAGATAAAAAGAAAAATATTTATTTTAATACTTAATAGAATAAATATTTTAAATAAGGCGATTCGAGTTTTAAAAGGTAAAAGTAAATGGAAGAGACACATAAATAGGAGTCATTTTTGTAAAGTGTTTTCTGGGAAGTGGATGCATACGTCAACTTCTGAGCCATTTTTCAATAAAGAGAGTTACTTTCAAAGTAACGATCTGTTGCATGCAGTTGACACCAGTGGTCGAGCGTATGAGGTGAAGGATGGTTGTGTTATTGAGAAAGAGAAAATTGTGGTTAGAAATGTAGAAGATGTTATGGGTAGAGAAGCTTTAGAGGGACGTCCTAATGCTCCTGTTTACAGTTGGAATTGTAGTAGCATTTGTAGTGTACGACAGGATTCAATTGATTTCTTTCGCAATTTATTACCTAAGTACACTAAAGAAAGTCTAAAAAAAAAATTTAAAATATTGCAAGAATTAGATCAATGCAGAGTGCGAAAAAAAATAGGTCTGCAAGGCCATTCTCTGGCTTGTCTTTCTAAAAAAATATGCCAGAGTGTGTTTCATCACTTCCGGATGTTAGCAGTGCATCATACTAAAATGAGAAAATTAGTGAGAAAGTTGTACTATGCAAAAAGTCCAGCACTTAAACTTAAACAGTTAAATAGTGCTCTTTTGTATGGATGTGAATTAGATGTTAAGAAGATTTGTGCAGAAATTGAGGTAAGTTATTTTGGTCCAGAGGAAGATAATGCAGAAACTGATATAATTATAGAAGGAAATGTGTTAGAAAATGTTGGAAATGTTAATATTGAAAATTTTGAACAGGAAATAATAAAGTTTAAGGTAATTGCAGGTGAGAAACCAAATTTTTCTTGTGTC
This sequence comes from Lissotriton vulgaris, assembly GCF_964263255.1. Lineage (NCBI taxonomy): Eukaryota > Metazoa > Chordata > Amphibia > Caudata > Salamandridae > Lissotriton > Lissotriton vulgaris. The sequence goes on from NW_028242251.1 coordinate 36,135, forward strand.
TGTTGTCGACGCATTCATTACAAAAGTCAAACTAGGTTAGTTGATTTATATTTAAAAAGTGAAGATGAAAGTAATGGTCAATGGAAAGATTTTGCAACTTATTTGTTGGTGGAAAACTATTTTGATTTGGGTTTTGAGCAACGTGTTTGTAAATATTGTTATAATAAATTAAATGAAAATAAAATGCCTGCTAGAGCTGTTCATAATAATCTAGAGTTGGTAAATATTCCATCAGAATTGATGGATGTAAATACTTATGAGACTATTCTGATTCAATGTGTACATCCGTTTCAGGCTATTGTTCGTATGGAGCCTAAGACTGGTAAATTAAATCCTTCAGATTTACAAAGAGGATTAAAGGGTAGAGTTGTGTATTTGCCACTTGATTTAAAAAAAATATGGAAACAATTGGTGTTGAAAATGTAGAAGAGGAACCTCTAGTTATTCTAGTAAATGGTGTACCTACAAAGAGTAAGAAAATCTGGCAAGATTTAGTGGATGTTAGGAAAGTGAAAAAGGCAACGTTGTATTTAGTGCAAAATAATAAGTATTACAAAGATGTATACGTAGAACAAGAAGATGTAAGTGAAGAAAAGGATAGTGATTTGTCTAGTGGACAAATTGAAAAAGTTGATGTATCCAGATCTGAAGAAATTTATGAACATTACAGTGTTCATCCACTACATTCCAAAGAAGCAATAGGGAATGCTATTGAATTATTTCAGATGAAAAAGGCGAAAGGAAATCCTATTATTGTGCGGGAAGAAAGTTTGGAAGGTCGTTGTTTTCCACAGTTATTTCCTACAGGTGAAGGTACACGATATGATGATCGACCTATGCAGATTCCTGCATCTGAGTACCGGACAACAAGATTATATGCAGAAGATCCAAGGTTTCGCCAATGCATTCCATATTTGTTTCATCTTCTGTTTGAAAGTGATTTATCTGGTCTGTCTTATGCAGTAAATCATATTTTAAAAAGTGGTGTACATCTGCAAAATATTTCAGCAAATGAATTTATGGATAAAGTGCAACAGAAAGATAGTGTTTTGGATTCACATCTAATTAATTTAATGGCTTGTCAGCGGGGTACTAATGAGTATTGGTACCGTCGTCATGGAGATTTGAAGTGCATGCTTAGAAACTTAGGAGCACCAACATGGTTTTTAACTCTAAGCTGTGCAGAGTATGCTTGGGAAGATTTACTTGAATTTCTTCGGGAGGCGAATGCAAACATAGAAAACATAAACTACAAGACACCTGGAGAACTGTGTTCATTAGATCCAGTTAATGTTTGCAGATATTTTAATCATAGATTTGAAGCTATGATGTCTTTCATTACAAACAAGAAAAATCCGCCTCTTGGTGAAGTACTGGATTTCTTTTGGAGAAAAGAATATCAAGCAAGAGGTGCTCCTCATATTCATATGCTGCTATGGATCAAGGATGCTCCTAAATTTGGAATAGACTCGGATGAGACTGTGCTGTCTTTTATTGAATAGTATGCCACTTGTGGCATACCTAATAGTACAACTGATAAGGACTTAAGAGGAAAAGTGTTACGTTTTCAAAGTCATCGTTGTGGAAAATATTGTCGGCGAAATTTCAAATCAAAGAGCAAATTCTACACCAAATGTCGCTTTGGATTTGCACGACCGGTACTTTCAAAAGGAAGAGTCAACAATTTGATGTCATGTTTGCGACATAATATCAGAAGGAGGTCACCTAAAAATACGTACAATTTAAGAAGAGGTGAAGAATCCAAATATATAAATAACTATAATCCAGTCATTTTGTCCATGTGGAATGCTAACATGGACATACAATATGTTGCAGACAACTCTATTGCTGTGGCTCAATATGTAACGTCTTATATCACGAAGTCTGAAAAGACGGAACTGAAGGAGATGTGGGAAGACATTTCTCATGAAAAGAGCCTAAGCAAGAAATTGTATACGTACAGTTTGAAGATGCTGTCTCATCGAGAAATTGGAGCATATGAATGTTGTGACAGATTATCATCAGCAAGTCTTTATGCTAAATCAAGGACTATTCTCTGGGTGAGTTTGGGCCTAGCAGAAACACGAAGCCGTGTTCTGAAACCTGTGCAAGAAATTGAATATTTAGCCCAGAAAGAACCAAACAGTACAGACATTTTGAAAACAAATATGTTGGATACATACTATCCAAATAGAAGTACTCTGCTTGAAAACATTTGTCTGTATGAAATACTTCAAAATTATACTTTTAAAAGGAATGTTACGGAAAACATTGATAAAGGTGTACATGCTGTAATTGGACATGAAGGATGTCTGGTAAAACAAAGAAAAGGACACTTGATAAATCATCGGAAACTGAGTTGCGAAACACCTGACAAAAGAGAATTTTACTATTTTGCTCTTTTGCAACTTTTTAAACCATGGCGTAGAGAAGAGGAACTACTTGGAGACTTTGATAGTTATGAAGATTCTTTCAACGCATCTAAAAGTAATATTGAATGTCCTGTTTTTAGTAATTATCTCCAAATGTTGAATGATGAAATAGAGCAAGAAGCGACAATTGCAGCGGAGATTGCTAGAGATAGTTCACAAGGTAGTCAAAGTTCGGCTTCATTAAGTCAAGATCCACTGGGACAACCAATTATCCAAAATGAAGCAGCCACCGCCATGGATGAGGTGGAAAGGGCAATGCAGCAAGGTCAAGAGGAAGTAATCGACTTAGAAGAATTAAAGAAGCAGTTTAATGTTGAGCAAAGACAGATATATGATGAAGTGACAGAGCACATTGAGCATGGCTTTCGTCATGAGAGAAAAGATTGCTCATGTATGTCATTTGAACCTATTCGATTATATGTAAGTGGATAAGCTGGGACTGGTAAAAGTTTCCTAATTAAAGGAATTACTACATATTTACAGCAAAGAACTCAGTCAACACTGTCGTGTGTTGTTACTGCTCCAACTGGATTGGCAGCACATAATATTAAAGGTGTTACTTTACATCGTTTACTGATGCTGCCAGTTGAATATGAAAATAAATTACAATATCAGAAGCTATCTGGAGAAGCTTGTTTTGAAGTTTCTAGAGTCCTTAAAAAAATGAAACTTCTTATTATTGATGAAGCAAGCATGGTATCCAATTTAATGCTTGCTTTTGTGCATTTAAGAATGCAACAGACACTTAAGACAGAGTATGATGTGTTATTTGGAGGTAAACATGTCATAGTTTTTGGAGATCTACTGCAGCTGACTCCTGTGAAAGGACAACCTGTATTTGAAACTGTTACACACGAGGAGACCAGAAAGTGCCTGGGCTGTATTGGAAATGTAAATATATGGTCACATTTCAAATATACTGAATTGATTCAAAATATGCGACAGGCAAAGGATACTAAATATGGAAGTATTCTTCAAGATATTAGGATTGGAAAACTAACTGAAGATGCGAAACACACTCTACGAACCCGATTACTTTCCAAGCTGTTTCCAAATGAAGATAATGTACCTGAGAAAATATATAGTAAAGAGGTAGCAGATAAGTCAGTGATATGCTTGATGCCAACTCTGAAAGAATGTTCAGTTTTTAATGAGAAAATGTTGAATTTAGAAAATCAAGAAATTAAGAAACTGGAAGCTAAAGATAGAATAGAGCATGAAGGTAGTACTAATGTTTTGTCTGAAAAGTTGAAGTTAAAATTGGATTCTTTTCAAAAAACTATATCTAAAACTGCTGGTTTAGAGAAAAATCTGTATGTATGTTTAAATTGTCGGATAATTTTAAGGAGAAATTTACATGTAGAAAGAGGATTGGTAAATGGAGCAATGGGTAATGTTGTTGGTTTTGTCAATTATACAAATAGAGATGAGATTGAATTTTTGAGAATAAAATTTGATGGAATTGAGGAAGTTCAACAAATTAGTTGATGTTCGACTCGTTTTTTGCTTGTGAAAGACTTATATGTCCGTCGCAAGCAATTTCCAATTTGTTTGGCATATGCAGTGACTATACATAAATCTCAAGGTTTAAGTGTAGATTTTGCTTTGGTAAATATTGGAAGCACTGTATTCAAAGAGGGTATGGCTTATGTTGCTTTATCGTGAATTAGAACTTTATGTGGACTTTATCTAATTGATTATGATGAGACAAAGATTAGTGCAGATTTAAATTGTGTGAAGGAGTATAATAGGTTAAGAAGAGAATATGCTCCAAGTTTACCTCAATATCCTTTAATTGAAAGGCGTATAGTTGGTCAAAAAAGGAAAAATGGGGACAAATGTGCTGAAGTAGTCGAGAAACGACGAAAAAAAGATGTAGCTGTTGTTGGTAGCCGTAGCAAAACTGTTAGCATTGAAGAGATTGTTGGATTTAAGTTTGAAAATAGGTCTGGTGTCAACTGCTATGCAAATGTAGTAGTTAATGTTGTTTTCTTTCTGAAAAATGTTAAGGAACAGATTATAGAAAATCAGGAGCAAACATCTTGCTATTCTTTAAATTCTATATTTGAAATATGTAGTAGTGGTGATAGTGAAGTAGCAAGTGTTTCAGAAATAAGGAATGTTTTAGACATATGTGCAGGAGTAAATGGAAAGGGGCGACCACTCGGTCCCCCCGAACGTATGGCTGAGTGCCTCGATCCCCCCGGGAAGCCATTTTGGGCGGGAGGCGCGTCTCGGCTGGTATGCCCGAAGCGGCGTAGCCGGGGCGCGCTTTTTCCCGCCCTAGAGTGGGCTGGCCTAGACACTGACGCGGCCGGCCACGCCCTCGGGGCAGGCAGGGGCGGGTTTACGCCCGCCCTGAAGATGGATAAAAAGGGACGCAAGACCAGAAGATATCCTCTTGTTCCTGTGCTCTGAAGCTGCACCTCCTCGCTGCACGTGAGCTCGAGACGGAACGAAGAGCCAATTTTGAGCGTTTTAATCGTTCTTGTTTGTTTTGCAGTTACTTCTTTGGAGAATGCCGAAGAAGGTGGGAAAGCGCATGAATACCGACCAGATGCTGCGTGCTCTCATGAAGGAGATGTCCGAGCTAAAGAAGCGGGTGGACAAGAATGAGGAAAGGGGTCCAAAACGTCCTTTGGCGGGAGCAGCCCCGGGAGGGAAAAACAAGAGGCCCAGGAGGGGGGCAGCGGGTGAAGACATCCCGGGTCCCAGTGCCCCGCCCGAGGCTCCAACTCCCGTGCCGGAGGAGGGGAATCCGATTCCCGTTGTGGTCACCCCCGTGTCCGGGGATGATATGCCGCCCGAGCTGGCAGCACAATTGGCAGCGTGGTTGGGTAAAGGTAACGAGGGCGCCACGGCTGTCGATGCGCAGGCGCTGATAAAGCAATTGCGGGAGAAACGGGAAGCAGCCAAGGTGCCCGTGCCGGCTGCAGTAGGGGACAAGACACCAGGGACGATTGCGACCACAGAGGCAGCGTCAGGTGCAGGTAAGCGGCCATTGCCGATCGCGAGGGATGAGTCAACACCCTCTTGGAGAGAAAAGTTGGGGCAACATGTTCCTTTGGCTATTAAGGAAAAGATTTGGGCGGGGGAGTATGTGAACATTTTTTCATTGCTTGTTGATCATTATGAGGTAGAGCATGTAAAGAGTCAGAAGGATCTCATGCATCCGAGTGTTTGGCGCGCAAAAATGGCCGCCTTTAAAGTGAATGAGAATATCGGCAATTGGGGCAATGCTTGGGGAATCTTTACATCAATCTTGGGGGAACGTAGACCTGAGTTGCTTTCCGAGTTCCCAATCTATCAATCACGAATCATGGGGTACTCGACATCGCACCAGGGTAATCATTGGTTCTGTTACGACAATCTGTTCAGAAAGGAAAAGGAGCATAATAAAAGTTTAACCTGGGATTGTTACGATGCCTTGACTTGGGATAAAATGAAGGAGTCAGGAATGTTGAGAATGCCGTTGGTGGGAAGTAATGTTGGCGAATCCTCCCGGCAATATGCGGGGACGCCCTTTCGATCAGGTACGGGTGCCGACGATCACTCGAAACCTACCGGCAATACCGGAAAAAGGGGTTTCTGCTTTAATTACAACAGAGGTAAATGTACTAGACCCCAGGGATCGTGTAAATTCAAACATGAATGTAGTGGTTGTGGGTCGTCCCATCCTGAGTCCTCGTGCAGAGCCAGAACGGGTGATAACGGGGGGAGAGGAGGTGCCAAACAGGTCTAATATAGTCCGAGGGGCGCCTTTACCCACTCCGATTGATACCCTGGCGATGATTCCTTGGCTCAGTGACTACCCGGATCGTACTTCTGCTGGGGTGCTGCGGAACGGTTTTTCGTATGGTTTCCGCATCCCGGTAGGGGACTTTCAAGGTGTGGATAAGTGTAAAAATCAACTTTCCGTCCTGCAGCATACGACCGTAGTACAGGATAAGATCCGGAAAGAGGTGACTCGAGGTCGGGTCGCCGGCCCATTTAGTATACCCCCGGTCCAGAATTTTGTTTGTTCTCCCTTAGGGGTAGTCCCCAAAAAAGACCCCGGTGAGTTCCGCCTGATTCATAATTTATCAGCTCCTCGAGGTCTTTCCGTAAATGATGCAATCGATCCTGAAGTGTGTTCAGTGCGGTACGCATCCTTCGATGAGGCCGTAGCCATTTTGAATCGCCTGGGGCCCGGGGCGCTGATGGCGAAGTCAGATATTGAGTCAGCGTTCCGATTGCTCCCGGTACACCCAGACGACCAGCGTCTCCTAGGATTCATGTTTCAGGGTTGGTATTACATGGATAGGTGTATGCCAATGGGGTGCTCTATATCCTGTGCTTATTTCGAGAAATTCAGTAGTTTTCTACAATGGGTTTTTACAAAGAAAACAGGTTTTCAAGATGTAATGCACTACCTGGATGATTTTCTGTTTCTTGGGGCAGCTGGGGGTCTTGAATGTGGCCGGGCCTTGGCCGAATTTTGTGTGTTAATGAAACAGTTTGGTGTGCCATTGGCGCCGGGAAAAACAGTGGGTCCTACGACTTGCCTCGAGTTTCTGGGGATCGAGTTGGACTCCATTGAGGGGTGTTTCCGTTTGCCAGCTGAGAAAGTGTTGAAGTTCAGGGCTGCGCTGCAAATGTGTATAAATGCATCAAAAGTTACGCTGCAACAATTACAGCAGGTGGTGGGACAGTTGAATTTTGCCTTGAGGGTAATACCAATGGCCCGCCCCTTTTCCCGTTCAATTGCCCAAACGATGGTCGGCCTTAAAGAGGGCCATCATCGCACGAGACTATCGGCCGAGATCCGCCAGGACATGCGTATTTGGTTAGCATTTTTGGCGGATTTCAATGGTAGAATCGTCTGGAATGAACCAGCCGTGTCTTCTGAAGAGCTGGGGCTATGGACAGATTCGGCAGGGAGCATAGGTTTTGGCGCCATCTTCGGCACGAAATGGTCGGCACAAAGATGGCCGACATGGTGGCATGAGGATGGTCTGACGAGTAATATTGCTTTCCTGGAACTGTTTCCCATCATGGTGGCCTTGAGAACATGGCCCGATGGGTTCAAAGATCACTCTGTCATATTTTGGTCTGACAATATGACCGTGGTCGAGTGCATCAATAGTCAGGCAGCACGTTGTAAACTGATTTTAAGACTGCTTAAGGAAATTGTTTTACTTTGTATGCAATTGAACGTGCTATTCAGAGCAAAGCATGTTCCAGGGGTGATGAATCAGGCGGCTGACGCACTGTCTCGTTTTCAAATGCAGGCTTTTTCGGGTTTCCTCCCCTCAGCGGACCCAGAGCCGGCACCCTTTCCCGAAGCTCTCTGGTCTCTCGGTGCCCCGAACTTCGTCACCTCGTGGGAGAGAGTCTAGCACCAAGGACGAGGAAGGCATACGAAGGGGCGTTTCGGGCCTATTTAGCCTTTTTGGGGAATGATAGAGAGCGACTGTGGGGTCACGAGGAATGGGTAGTGAATTTCCTGATGTCCTTACGTAGGGCTGGGAAATCGGTGGCTACGGCCCAGAGGCATCGTGCTGCCATTTCCTTTGTTGCCAGAGCACACGCTATCCAGGACCCAACAGCGTCTTTCGTTGTACAGAAAGCGCTGCGTGGGTGGCAACGCCTTGAGGGTCGCAGAGTAGATGAAAGGCGCCCGATAGGTTTGGATAGATTGTCCCAGTTGTTGGCCACACTCCCCGCCACATGTTCATCTCAGTTTGAGGCGGTGCTGTTCCGAGCCGCTTTTACGCTAGCATTTCACGGAGCAATGCGGGTAAGCGAATTGGTTGCAAGGAACAAACTGGATGTGGCGGGGGGTTTGTGCCAAGAACACGTTCAGATACGGGGAGAAACAATGACTGTCTCCTTTGTAAAGTCCAAGACTGACCAAGATGGGATGGGTGACTGCGTCATCATACGCAGGATTCCTGGGTCCTCCATATGTCCGGTAAAGTGTTTAGAGGATTACCTAGCACGAAGGGTGGCATCATGGGGGGGGACTTTGTTAAGACACGCTGACGCCACCCCACTGACGAAATTTCAGTTTCAGCGGGTGCTTGCGATGTCAATTGCCGCGGCGGGCTTGAACCCGGGCGAATTTGGGACCCATTCCTTTCGGATAGGGGCTGCTACGGAAGCTACAGCCAGGGGTCTTAATGTTGAGCAAGTGAAACGAGTGGGGCGTTGGTCCTCCAATTGTTATAAAAGATACGTGCGGTTGCACATGTTGTGAAGCTGTAATAATGTACTCACGCTTCTTGTTTTTTGTTTGGTTTTCAGTTACGCAAGCCTACGAGGCGGGGCGGACTATGCAGTCGACCCTACACCGGGCCAGCGGTCAGACATCACCGGCTGTGAAAAAGGAGGTGTGGGTCGTTGGCCACTCATACGTGAGGCGTGCCGCAGACGTATTCAAAGCAGGTGACATGATTCACGTAGCTGGGGAATACGGGTACAGGATGTCCTTCTACGGAAGGGGCGGTCTCTGTATTGACCAGTTTCAAACATTTTTCGAGGGTTTGTTAGGGCGGACAAGGTCACCGCCGTCTATAGTTATAGTGCATGTTGGGGGCAATGATTTGGTCACCATCGGTAGACGACTACTCCTGGAGGCAATGCTTTCCACTGTAAGTTGGTTGGCGAGGAGAGTTCCGGGGTGCACGATTGCATGGTCCCATATGATTCCGCGAAAGGTGTGGCGGGGGGCTATCTCTATTCCTGCTTTGAACCATTCGGTTAGAAAGCTTAACAATAAAGTGAGTAGGTTGTTCCGTTCCAGGACATTGCATTCTATTTCTCATGGCTGTATTAATGACGACAGTATGTATTTGGGGGATGGTGTGCATTTGTCTTGGGTGGGGAATAAGTTACTCTTAGGAGACTTCTTAGCATGGTTAAAATCGTTGAAACATGACCTTTAGGTAGGAGTTTTGTGGGGGGTCCGGATAGCCGGTCAACTATCCGGCCTGTGGCGGTAAGGTCATGATCGGTGAGCACTAATTGGAAGATCCCTATGAGTGGGCGTCACCCAACACGGATGGGAGCGCTCGGGGGAGGTGGCCTTTGGCCCCTCAACGGGGAGGCGGTCCCTTCTAAGGATGGGTCGCCGAAAGAAGAGGAAAGGCGGTCAAGGCCCCTTCCTGTGTAGGAGGGGGTACAGCCCCCTCCTGGGGAATTTCCCGGGGCCAGTGACATCTGCGACGGCAGATGCGGTAAGTTGTGTGGGGTTGGGGGGAGGTCTACGATACCTTCTAGATACCTCACACGAGTCTTCGAACGACCTTTAACTGGCGTCGAGTTGATAAGTGCCCCCGTCAAGTCAAGGGAAATTGGTAGTAGTTGCACTTGAGTACGCCTCAGTGCTGTCGCCCCTCCCAAGTGGGGGGGGGTATGTCTGGTTAGGGATCTTGACACCGGTTACGACCTTGCCGTTGGCCCTTAAACGTTAGGATGTACAATTTCAATATTTCAAGTAAATGTTTTGTAGGATGTTAGTTCGGGTAGGAGAACCTCTGTATTAGAGAATCTGTTAAGGTTAGCCAAACATCGCAATGTGGTATGAAATTGTACATTAATGTTTAAATGTTTTAATTTTTTGTTTTAATAAATACGGCCGGGAGGGTCACTCCCTCCCACTTCCAAAAACTTCAAGAACTGTTTCCGGTTTCCCTCCTTTTGGGGATTGTGTTGAGAGGGGGTGGCGGGTATCTCAGCCATATGGAAAGGGGCGACCACTCGGTCCCCCCGAACGTATGGCTGAGTGCCTCGATCCCCCCGGGAAGCCATTTTGGGCGGGAGGCGCGTCTCGGCTGGTATGCCCGAAGCGGCGTAGCCGGGGCGCGCTTTTTCCCGCCCTAGAGTGGGCTGGCCTAGACACTGACGCGGCCGGCCACGCCCTCGGGGCAGGCAGGGGCGGGTTTACGCCCGCCATGAAGATGGATAAAAAGGGACGCAAGACCAGAAGACATCCTCTTGTTCCTGTGCTCTGAAGCTGCACCTCCTCGCTGCACGTGAGCTCGAGACGGAACGAAGAGCCAATTTTGACCCACCCACCAGCCCCTGAGGACAGCCAGTTGTTTTAATAAAATTGATCAATTATTCTGTTTCGTTTACAGGTTGTTTTAGTGTTATCTTGATGTTGAATGTGTAATAAAGATTGGTCTAATTTTACAAGTTTGTGATTAAAGTACTTCGGATTTAAGGTCCATTTATAAACAGGTTTTTCGGTCATAGTGGCCAATGTAGTTTCGTTTAGTTAGCATTTGTCGTATTTATTTTGGTCGGGCGGTAAGGTCATGATCGGTGAGCACTAATTGGAAGATCCCTATGAGTGGGCGTCACCCAACACGGATGGGAGCGCTCGGGGGAGGTGGCCTTTGGCCCCTCAACGGGGAGGCGGTCCCTTCTAAGGATGGGTCGCCGAAAGAAGAGGAAAGGCGGTCAAGGCCCCTTCCTGTGTAGGAGGGGGTACAGCCCCCTCCTGGGGAATTTCCCGGGGCCAGTGACATCTGCGACGGCAGATGCGGTAAGTTGTGTGGGGTTGGGGGGAGGTCTACGATACCTTCTAGATACCTCACACGAGTCTTCGAACGACCTTTAACTGGCGTCGAGTTGATAAGTGCCCCCGTCAAGTCAAGGGAAATTGGTAGTAGTTGCACTAGAGTACGCCTCAGTGCTGTCGCCCCTCCCAAGTGGGGGGGGTATGTCTGGTTAGGGATCTTGACACCGGTTACGACCTTGCCATTGGCCCTTAAACGTTAGGATGTACAATTTCAATATTTCAAGTAAATGTTTTGTAGGATGTTAGTTCGGCTAGGAGAACCTCTGTATTAGAGAATCTGTTAAGGTTAGCCAAACATCGCAATGTGGTATGAAATTGTACATTAATGTTTAAATGTTTTAATTTTTTGTTTTAATAAATACGGCCGGGAGGGTCACTCCCTCCCACTTCCAAAAACTTCAAGAACTGTTTCCGGTTTCCCTCCTTTTGGGGATTGTGTTGAGAGGGGGTGGCGGGTATCTCAGCCATATCAATTTTCTCAGAATATTCAGCAAGATTGTCAGGAATTTATCATGTATATGTTTACAGTTTTGGAAGATGAAGGTGTAGATATTGATAGTCTTTTTGGCCTTTCTTATGAATGGGAACATAAGTGTGATAATTGCTCATTTTTAAGTAGTACTGAGATACACAGTGAAAGATTTTTATATTTGACATTACCAGACTGCAAAGAAGGGCCTTTTAATAAACTAGTTAAAGATGCGCATCAGAACATGGTCTGTTCTCAATGCAAGTCTGAAATGTTATCAACTTTATTTATCCATAGATACGGACAATATGTAATTTTAATGTTTCAACGATGCAGAGCTGATGGGAGTAAATTGTCAACTTTATACATTTTGTGGCTTCTCAAGTTTCTATTTGTAGAAGAACATTTGTAACTGTAGCCATTATTTTTCATGAAGGGCCTTCTACATCATCAGGACATTATACAGCTTATTTGAAGTGTGCTAGTGGCTGGACGCTTTGCAATGATAGCCAATTGACTTTTAAAAAACGTTTGCCTTTTGCCTTAACTAACTCTTATTTGTTATTTTTGGAACCCAAATTTCAGTAGAATGACTTGCTGTAGGAAGATGTATACTGTAAAGATCTGAAACTTACTAGTTTGCAAATATCATGTAAATGAGGGTGTACAAATCTATAAATGAAATTTGTGTTTGGCATAGTGATAACATCAGGTACAAATTTACTTAACGTTTGATGGTATAAAACATGTTACAAATTTTAATTGTAAAGGTTCAGAAAACAATAGATAAGACTAAGATTAAATAATTTCAGAAAAAAACTACTTAACTCATAGTATTTGGCCACGAGGAAAAATATGAGAGAAGAAAATGAGTACTTTTGAAAATTATTTTAAAACTTATATGGACGCAAGTTTTTGGGAGAGGTATTTAAAAGATAATGAGTTAGCTTATACAATTTGGCCACGCGGAAAGGTATGAGAGAAGAAACTGTGTCTTTCAAATAGATTTTTTATAGGAGATACGGGCTTTCTTGAGATATCTTGAAAAGTAAGTGGTAGACTTTATTTAGTTTGTAACTGTGGAAGATGTAGTGTGCTTACTCAAGAAATTGCGAATTTGAGGAAAACATTTAAGACATGTTTTTTTCAGGTATTTATAATATGTATGCAGATTTTGTATGGGTTTTTTAAACACAATCATTTTGATTGTGTTTTTTTTCCCCGCTGTTATATGATGATTAATATTGAAATCACTCTTGATAGTGAAAATCAATGTATTCTGAGGACAGCAAAAATAAACCATTTAATATGTTGTTTGACTTATTTTGTTACATTGCATTCAGAAATATGTATTATAACAGATTTTTTTTTTACTCTCCTCCACAGATATTATATTTATAAGGTAAGTTCAACTAATAATATCTGAGAGTTTTCTCTGCATCTCTCTTGTTGTCTACTATTGTTTTTTCTTTAATTAAATGTACTTTATAATCTTATTTTTAATTTTCTTTTACAGGTACTACGTTTTAAAAAGAAATTTACTTTATTTTTTTCTTTTTTTTTTGGTAAGTATATAAAATAAAGACATTTTTACATCATTGTGTTATTTCTTTGTCTATCCTCGTTAAAGGAATGTCATGTTTTATATTAAACACTTCCACATAGGATTGGGTGCATTGTTATAAGGCATGCTTTAAAAGTGATTTAATAAAATGAGCGACATTTCACTGAGTGAGTTTAGCAATACTGATATATGAAAACATTGGTGGAAAATGATATTAAATGTTACATGGTGTTCTTTGCAGGGCTTTAAATCCTGTGTTGCAGTGCTAATTCTGTCTCAGGATTAGGGGGCTGGGGGGGCTGAGTGGTACTTGTATGGTCATGATAGAGCTACTCCTTTCTGAGCCATGGTTGAGGTGTGTTCATGATAGAGTGGTTCCGTCATGGTTCTGCTTAGTCAATAGAACGTGTCAAGGAAGCGCAATGTTAGTGTTGCGCAAGCACAGCGGCAAGTTCATTACAAATGTCATCCGTTTTGAGGACAGCTGAGGCAATGCTCGTGATGAAGCGGCTTTGTGATGAGTATGGAAGGATTTAACAGCTGTTAAAAAAACCTGAGAGTGTTGGTGTAATGTAAAGGGTACTTTAAAACAGATTGTGGCACCTTTATGTTGACGTTGCGTCTCTTTGCGCTAGAATTCCGTCACTTTATTTTTTATAATGACAGTGGAAATAATGTATCATATATACAACGTTAATGAATCTAGGAGATATGTGACATTCTAAAGCCCTGTATCATAAAGAAGTGTTCCTCTGAAGTAATGCGTCTTGAAAGTGGCTGACTGTAATCCATAAGATTTTACTCAGTGACTTTCAGGCCCATGCTGTTTCAAAACTGTGCATGTGCTTGAAGCAGGCGTAGGTCTTGACGCAGCAATTTGAATATAGGGGTAGATTATCAAGGGGGTTTATCTCCGTTTTTTGGCTTTAAAAGCCAAGAAAGCAGAGATAAAATTATCTCTCTATTACCTAGCTGCCGCTAACACCAGTTAGCGATAGCTAGTAGGAGATAGCGACCATTTTGGGCCCCACTTTGCATGTCAGTTATATTTATCACTAATGAGATGCAAAGTGGGCGTGCCAAGATGTTAGCGACGGAAAATAGTCTCTAACATCGCTATCTCATATTACTAGCTTTTGGAGATATTTGCGCTAAGCGGGAATATCTCTAAAAGCTAACACCTGCCCTGAGCAGTTCTTAGCCATGTTATCCAATGGGAGGTGGATAACATGGCTAATAGCATTAGGTCGCTATTGCATGAATAATGCTGACTTTTCTGTGATATTCATGCTTTGCAACGATTTTTACCGCATTTGCGTTAAACCTTGTTAATACCAAGGTTTATTTGCGGTAAAAATCGGCGTGGGTGTTTCCCTTCTTTATATCTAACAGAATGCATTCTGTATGCTGTAGCAGGAGGACTACTACATACTTGAATATTCTTCAGTGCTTATTTTCATTGAGACCGTCACAGAAGTTCAATGGATCCGAGACGCTGTTCTTGTGGATCTTGGCGACTGCCAAGCCGTTGTAGCAGTGGGAGTGAGGCCTCTCCAAGGGGCGCAGCGTAGCTCCCTTTGATGTTTACAATTGCAGATAGCAGGGTAGAGATGTCCGTGGAATTTATGGATGCTTAGTCACAGTAGAGTGTGCGCGGCGCCCCTAGCACCTCATTACGACACACAGGGGAGCCGTGTTGCACAGTTGGAGATCAGAGACTTAGGAGATAAACCTTTATAATGGAAAGGGGCGACCACTCGGTCCCCCCGAACGTATGGTCGGGTGCCCCGATCCCCCCGGGAAGCCATTTTGGGCGGGAGGCGTGTCACGGCTGGTATGCCCGAAGCGGCGTAGCCGGGGCGCGCCTTTTCCCGCCCAAGAGGGGTTGTCCTAGACACCTACACCGTTGGCCACGCCCTGAAGGCGGTCGGAGGAGGGTCCACGCCCTCCCAAAGATGAATAAAAGGAACAATAACCCAAGGAAGCATCCTCTTGTTCCTGTGCTTGGAAGCTGCACCTCTCCGTTGCACGTGAGCCCGTGACGGAACAAGAGCCATTTTTGAGAACTTGTAATTTTGTGTTTCTTCTTTCAGCGTTATCGAAGCTTTGATCCAGGACCTCGAGTCGAATATCTGCGAACGATGCCGGGCAAGAAGGTCGGAAAGAAGGTTGGGACCGAACAGATGCTTCGTATGCTGGTGAAGGACATGGCGAACATGAAGAAGCAAATGGCGGCAATGAATGGGGCGGGTAGACCGAAAAAAGTCATCGGACCAGCATTGCCGGGAGTAGTCCCATCCGGGAGGGGTAGAAGGGCCACGAAGGGGGCAACAGGGGGGGAGGCTCCGGTTCCCGAATCACCTCCGGCAAGCCCGGTCAGTCCGGTCGAGGCCCCAGTTCCGGTCCCGAACGCGGGACGACCGATCCCTGTAG
Organism: Lissotriton vulgaris; assembly: GCF_964263255.1. Taxonomy (NCBI): domain Eukaryota; kingdom Metazoa; phylum Chordata; class Amphibia; order Caudata; family Salamandridae; genus Lissotriton; species Lissotriton vulgaris. The sequence continues at coordinate 51,599 of NW_028242251.1, forward strand.
TGGTCACTCCTGTGAACGAGGGGGATATGCCTCCTGAGCTGGCTGCCCAGTTGGCGGCTTGGTTGGGCAGGGATAACGAGGGGACCACGGCCGTGGAGGCCAGGTCGATAATGAAGCAGTAGCGGCAATCGAAAGATGCTGCGAAGGCACCCTGTCCTCTTGTTTCCCCACAGGTTCCCGTGGAACAACCAGTTGCGAGCGTTGGAACGGCAGCGACAACAGTCTCAGCTACTTGTTCGGGTAAGCAGCTGTTGCCAATGGCGGGGGAGGGAGCGTTACCCTCAAGAAGGGAAAAAGTGGTTCAACATATCCCGATGGATGTGAAAGAAAGGATTTGGGCTGATAAATATGTGAACATGTTTTCATTGTTGACCGATCACTATGAGATAGAACATGTGAAAAATCAGAAGGAGTTGTTACATCCTAGTGTATGGCGTGCCAAGATGGCGGGGTTCAGAGTAGATGAAACGATCGCCAATTGGGCCAGGGCTTTTGGAATGTTCACTGCAATTATGGGGGAACGTAGGCCCGAAGTTTTGTTGGAACTAGCTGTTTACCAGACACGTATTATGGAATTTTATGAATCATACGGAGGTAATCAATGGTTTGGTTATGATAGCGCATTTCGAAAGGCCAAGGAGCACGACTCATCCCTGACGTGGGATTGTTTCGACTCCATTTCCTGGCAGAAACTGGTGGGGTTGAACACGGTGAAGACCCCTTCTTTGGGCGGGAGCGGGGTGAGGCTTCCCGCCATCCTTTGGGGGCGCCCTTTCGGGCGTGCGTAAGCAATGATCAGAACGCAAAGAGCAATGGGAACTCAGGTAGGAAAGGGGTCTGTTGGAGCTTTAACAGAGGCAAGTGCACCAGGCCACAGGGGACATGCAAGTTCAGGCATGAGTGTGCAGGGTGCGGACAGTCCTCACATCCCGAGAGTTCGTGCAGAGCCAAGAATGGTGATACGGGAGGTAGAGGAGGTGCCAAACAGGTCTAAAAGTGACCGAGGGGCACCGGTACCTACTCCCGTTGATATCATGGCAATGATCCCTTGGCTGAACGAATACCCTGATCATGTCTCCTCCGGGGTGTTGCGAGACGGTTTCTCATATGGTTTCCGCATCCCGGCGGGGGATTTTCGGGGGGAAGCACAATGTAAGAACCAACTATCGGTTCAAAGAAATACGGCGGTGGTACAGGCAAAGATTGCGAAGGAAGTGGCCCGAGGTCGGGTTGCGGGACCATATAACATGCCACCAGTTGTCGACTTTGTCTGTGCACCTTTGGGAGTGGTCCCCAAGAAGGACCCAGGTGAGTTCAGGTTAATCCACAACTTGTCCGCTCCTGGGGGTCTTTCGGTTATTGATGCGATTGACCCTGGAGTTTGTTCGGTGAGGTACGCATCCTTTGATGAGGCCGTCGCCATTTTGAATCGCCTGGGGCCCGGAGCGCTGATGGCTAAGTCAGATATCGAGTCAGCGTTCCGGTTGCTCCCGGTACACCCAGACGATCAGCGTCTCCTAGGTTTTATGTTTCAAGGGTGCTATTACATGGATAAATGTATGCCAATGGGTTGCTCCATCTCTTGTGCGTATTTTGAGAAGTTCAGTACCTTTTTACAATGGGCTTTCACCAGGGCCACGGGCTTTACACTGGTTATGCATTACCTTGATGATTTTCTGTTTCTGGGGGCAGCCGGGGACACGGAATGTGCACAGGCTTTGAAGGGATTCTGTAATCTTATGAAAGAATTTGGCGTGCCACTGGCACCAGGCAAGACGGTAGGGCCATCTACTACACTCAAGTTTCTGGGAATCGAGCTCGATTCGGTAGAGGGGTGTTTCCGCTTGCCCAAAGAGAAGGTAACAAAATTTAAGGCCTCGCTCGAAACATGCCTCGGCGAGAGAAAAGTGACTCTCCATCAGTTGCAACAGGCTGTGGGTCAGCTTAACTTTGCCCTGAGAGTCATACCGATGGCTCGCCCCTTTTCCCGCTCTATCGCACAAGCCATGGTGGGCCTTAAGGAAGGGCACAACCGCACGAGACTGTCAGCGGAGGTTCGCCAGGATATGCGCATATGGCTGGCATTTCTGGCAGATTTCAACGGTCGAGTCGTGTGGAACGGACCGCCAGTTTCCTCTGAAGAGCTGGGGTTGTGGACAGACTCGGCAGGGAGTGTAGGTTTTGGCGCCATATTTGGTAATCAATGGTCGGCGCGCACCTGGCCAGGGTGGTGGCACGATGATGGGCTCACAGGTAACATTGGGTTTCTGGAGCTGTTCCCCGTTCTGGTGGCCTTGAAAACATGGCCAGAGGGGTTTCGTGATCGCTCTGTGGTGTTCTGGTCTGATAATATGACTGTTGTTGAATGTATCAATAATCAGGCAGCACGCTGCAAATGGAAAGGGGCGACCACTCGGTCCCCCGAACGTATGGTGGAGTACCCCGATCCCCCCGGGAAGCCATCTTGGGCGGGAGGCGAGTCTCGGCTGGTATGCCCGAAGCGGCGTAGCCGGGGCGCGCTTTTTCCCGCCCTAGAGTGGGTTGTCCTAGACACTGAAGCCGCCAGCCACGCCCCCGGAGGCGGGCGGTGGCGGGTTTACGCCCGCCCGAAGAAGGATAAAAGGAGCAACAAGCCAAGGAAGCATCCTCTTGTTCCTGTGCTCTGAAGCTGCACCTCCCCGCTGCACGTGAGCTCGAGACGGAACGAAGAGCCAATTTTGAGCGTTGTAATTTTGTCCTTGTTCTTTCAGATATCTTCGTTGGAGAATGCCGAGCAAGAAGGTCGGAAAGCGGGTCGGTACCGATCAGATGCTCCGCATGCTCGTAAAGGATATGGCCGAGATGAAGAAGCAGATGGCGGCAATGAAGGGGGCAGGAGGCCCGAAGCGCATCATCGGGCCAGCATTGCAGGGTGTAGTCCCCAGCGGTAGAGGCAAGAGGTCCAAGAGGGGGGCATCTGGGGGAGAGGCCCCGGTTCCCGATACACCGATTGAGGAGCCAATCTCGGTTCCGAAGGAGGGGCACCGATCCCCGTCGTAGTCACCCCTGTGAACGAGGGGGATATGCCTCCCGAGTTGGCTGCACAACTGGCAGCGTGGTTGGGGAAAGATAGTGAGGGCACCACGGCAGATGACGCCAGGGCAGTAATGAGGCAACTGCGAGAATCTAGAGAGGCTGCGAAGGCATCATCTTCTGTTCCCCCACAGGCTCCGGTGGGTGAAACCGCAGCGGGCACGAGTTCGGCAGCGACTACAGCTTCTAATTTAGGTAAGCGGCTACTGCCGATTGCGGGGGAGGGGTCTCTACCCTCATGGAGAGAGAAAGTGGCCCAGCATATTCCAATTGAAGTCAAGGAAAAGATTTGGGCTGATAAGTATGTAAACATGTTTTCTTTGCTTACCGATCACTACGAGATCGAGCATGTGAAGGGTCAAAAAGAGTTTCTGCATCCGAGTGTTTGGCGCGCAAAGATGGCCGCCTTTAAGGTCGATGAGAACATAGGTACCTGGGGCAGAGCGTTTGGCATATTCACTTCAATTATGGGGGAACGAAGGCCTGAGTTGTTGGCTGAGTTGCCCATATATCAGACACGTATCATGGAGTATTCTCAATCATATGAGGGCAATCAGTGGTTTTGCTATGATAATGTTTTTCGGAAGGCCAAGGAGCACGACCCAGCTTTGACCTGGGATTGTTACGACTCCATTTCTTGGCAAAAAATGGAGAATTCAGGCATGTTAAAGACACCATTGTCAGGGGGTAGCGGGGGTGAGTTTTCCCGCCATTCGTCTGGGACGCCCTTTCGGACGGGGGCAGGTAACGAGCATCACTCGAAGCCGAGTGGCAACGCAGGTAAAAAGGGGATCTGTTGGAATTTTAATAGGGGAAAATGTACAAGGCCCCAGGGGTCATGCAAGTTTAGGCACGAGTGTGGGGGGTGTGGACAGTCCTCGCATCCTGAGACCATGTGCAGAGCCAAAACGGGTGATAACGGTGGTAGGGGAAGCGCCAAACAGGTCTGAAATAGTCCGAGGGGCGCCTTTACCTACCCCGGTTGATACCATGGCAATGATTCCTTGGCTCAATGAATACCCGGATCATGTCTCCGCTGGGGTGTTGCGAGACGGGTTTTCGTATGGTTTCCGCATTCCAGTGGGGAATTTTCAGGGAAAGGCACGTTGTAAGAACCAACTGTCGGTCCTGCAAAATACGGCGGTGGTACAGGTAAAGATTGGGAAAGAGGTGACTCGAGGGTGGGTTGCCGGACCATTCGATATACCACCAGTTGCTAACTTTGTTTGTTCCCCCTTAGGAGTGGTCCCAAAGAAGGACCCGGGTGAGTTTAGACTAATACATAATTTGTCAGCCCCACGAGGTCTTTCCGTGAATGATGCGATAGACCCGGAAGTGTGTTCGGTGCGGTACGCATCTTTCGATGAGGCCGTCGCCATGTTGAATCGCCTGGGGCCCGGAGCGCTGATGGCAAAATCAGACATCGAGTCAGCGTTCCGGTTGCTCCCGGTACACCCAGACGATCAGCGTCTCCTTGGTTTTATGTTTCAGGGTCGCTATTACATGGATAAATGTATGCCAATGGGATGCTCCATATCTTGTGCTTATTTTGAAAAATTCAGTTGTTTTCTGCGATGGGTATTCATGAGAAAGACGGGTTTTCAGCATGTTATGCATTATCTTGATGATTTTCTGTTCCTGGGGCAAGCCGGGGATCCAGAATGTGCACAGGCTTTAAAAGAATTTTGTGTCCTGATGAGTCATTTTGGTGTGCCATTGGCACCAGGTAAGACTGTGGGGCCATCAACTTCGCTCGAGTTTCTTGGAATAGAGCTCGATTCAGAAGAAGGTTGCTTTCGGCTACCCAAGGAAAAGGTGGGGAAATTCAGGGCCTCCCTTGAAACATGTATTCGGGAGACTAAGGTGAACTTGCATCAATTGCAGCAAACTGTGGGTCAGTTAAATTTTGCCCTTAGAGTAATGCCAATGGCCCGCCCCTTTTCCCGTTTGATTGCACAAGCCATTGTCGGTCTTAAAGAGGGACACCACCGCACGAGGCTCTCGGCAGAGATTCGCCAGGACATGCGCATTTGGTTGGCATTCCTGGCGGATTTCAATGGTCGAATTGTCTGGAACAAGCCGGCGGTGTCCTCCGAGGAGCTGGGGCTGTGGACAGATTCGGCGGGGAGTATAGGTTTTGGCGCCATATTCGGTAATCAATGGTCGGCTCAAAAATGGCCGTCATGGTGGCACGAGTGCGGGCTGACGAGTAACATTGCTTTTCTTGAACTTTTCCCTATTTTTGTGGCCCTGAAAACATGGCCTGAGGGGTTCCGGGATCACTCTGTGGTGTTCTGGTCTGATAACATGACCGTGGTTGAGTGTATCAATAGTCAGGCAGCACGATGCAAATGGATTCTGAGATTGCTCAAAGAAATTGTGTTATTGTGTATGCAATTGAATGTGCTCTTTAGGGCAAGACATGTGCCGGGGGTACTGAACCAAGCGGCTGATGCGCTTTCTCGTTTCCGTATGCAGGCCTTCTGGGGTTTTCTGCCCACAGCGGACCCGGTGGCGGCACCCTTTCCCGAAGCTCTCTGGTCTCTCGGTGCCCCGAACTACAAAACCTGGTGGGAGAGAGTTTAGCACCCAGGACAAGGAAGGCATATGAAGGGGCGTTCCGTTCCTATTGGTCCTTTTTGGGTGCTGCTAGGGGGGAGCTTTGGGGCCAGGAAGAGTTTGTTGTAAAATTTTTGCTGTCTTTAGAATCAGGCAGGCAAATCAGTAGCTACGGCCCAGAGGCATCGGGCCGCCATTTCCTTTATGGCAAGGGCTCATGGGATCCAGGACCCGACAGCGTCTTTCGTTGTGCAGAAAGCGCTACGTGGGTGGCAACGCCTTGAGGGTCGCAGAGTAGATGAGAGGCACCCGATAGGTCTGGATAGGTTGGCCCTGTTATTATCCGTACTACCTGCGACATGTTCATCCCAGTATGAAACAGTGTTATTCCGGGCAGCTTTTGCGTTAGCATTCCATGGGGCAATGCGGGTAAGCGAACTGGTGGCGAAGAACAAGCGGGATACGGTGGGAGGACTGTGCCGAGAGCACATTCAGGTTAAGGGGGAGACGATGATTGTCTCGTTTGTCAGGTCCAAGGCCGATCAGGGTGCGATTGGGGATTGCGTAGTCATACATCGGATTCCCGGATCTCCCATGTGCCCTGTTGTTTGCGTAGAGGAATATTTAGCACAGAGGGCGGCATCATGGGGGGGGACCTTGTTGAGACACGCTGATGCCACCCCACTGACGAGGTTTCAGTTCCAGCGGGTGCTTACAATGGCAATTTCGGCCGCGGGCTTGAACCCCGGCGAGTTTGGGACCCATTCCTTTTGGATAGGGGCTGCTACTGAGGCTACAGCCAGGGGTCTGAGTGTGGAAAAAGTGAAACGATTGGGGCGTTGGTCCTCGAATTGTTACAAAAGGTATGTGCGGTTGCACATGTTGTGAAGCTGCTATCAAGTACTCACGCTTCTTGTTTTTGTTTGGTTTACAGTTTCGCAAGCTTACGAGGCGGGGCGGACTGTGCAGTCGACCCGACACCTGGGAACCAGCGGTCAAACATCACCGGCTGCGGAAAAAGTGGTGTGGGTCGTGGGCCACTCATACGTGAGGCGTGCCGCGGACGTATTCAAAGCAGGTGACATGATTCACATGGCTGGGGAATACGGGTACAGGGTGACCTTCTACGGAAGGGGCGGGCTCTGTATTGACCATTTTCAATCCTTTTTCGAGGGTTTGTTAGGGCGGACAAGGTCACCGCCATCTATAATCATAGTTCATCTTGGGGGCAACGATTTGGTGACCACTGGTAGACGACTTCTTCTCGAGGCGATACTTTCCACAGTAAGTGGTTGGCGAGAAGGGTTCCAGGGTGCACAATTGCATGGTCCCATATGATTCCACGTAAGGTGTGGCGGGGGGCGAATTTGGTGTCTGCTATAAATCATTCGGTAAAGAAAGTCAATAACAAATTGAGTAGATTGTTTCGTTCAAATGCATTGCATTCTATTCCTCATGGTTGTATCAAGGGGGACAGTATGTATTTGGAGGATGGGGTCCATTTGACCCGGGTGGGGAATGTGTTACTCATAGGAGACTTCATAGCTTGGTTAAAGAGTTTACAGCATGACCTTTAGGCAGGAGTTTTGTGGGGGGTCCGGATAGCCGGTCAACTATCCGGCCTGTGGCGGTAAGGTCATGATCGGTGAGCAGTAATTTGAAGATCCCTATGGTGGGGGCGTCACCCATTACGGATGGGAGCGCCCGGGGGGAGGTGGCCATTGGCCCCTCAACGGGGAGGCAGTCCCTTCTAAGGATGGGACGCCAAAAGGAAAGGGAAGGCGGTCAAGGCCCCTCCCTGGATAGGAGGGGCTACGGGCCCCTCCTGGGAATTTCCCGGGGCCAGGACATCTGCGACGGCAGATGTGGTAAGTTGTGTGGGGTGGGGAGGGGGGTTTACGCTACCTTCTAGACACCTCACACGAGTCCTCGGACGACCATAAAATGGCGTTGAGTTCATTGGGGCCCCCGTCAAGTCAAGGGAAATTGGTATGTGCACATGAGGTACAGCCCTCTGTGCGGTCGCCCCTCGCACGTGAGGGGGTAATTCTGGTTTAGGGATCTGACACCGGTTACGACCTTGCCGTTGGCCCTTAACGTTAGGATGTACAATTTCAAGTTAAAATGTATTTGTAGGATGTTAGTTTCGGCTAGGAGAACCTTTGTATTAGAAATATGTTAAGGTTAGCCAAAACATCGTAATGTGGAAATGAAATTGTACATAATATGAAACTGTTATTTTAATGTTTTGATTTTGTTTCATATTTTAATAAATACGGCCGGGAGGGTCACTCCCTCCCGCCTTCCAAAAGTTCAGAACTGTTTCCGGTTTCCCATCCTTGGGGATTGTGTTGAGAGGGGGTGGCGGGTATCTCAGCCATATGGAAAGGGGCGACCACTCGGTCCCCCCGAACGTATGGTGGAGTACCCCGATCCCCCCGGGAAGCCATCTTGGGCAGGAGGCGAGTCTCGGCTGGTATGCCCGAAGCGGCGTAGCCGGGGCGCGCTTTTTCCCGCCCTAGAGTGGGTTGTCCTAGACACTGAAGCCGCCAGCCACGCCCCCGGAGGCGGGCGGAGGCGGGTTTACGCCCGCCCGAAGAAGGATAAAAGGAGCAACAAGCCAAGGAAGCATCCTCTTGTTCCTGTGCTCTGAAGCTGCACCTCCCCGCTGCACGTGAGCTCGAGACGGAACGAAGAGCCAATTTTGACCCACCCACCAGCCCCTGGAGACAGCAAGTGGTTTTGAAATAAAGTTTTGATGTGGTAACTCTATTTCTTACAGGTTGTGGTGATTAAAGTGTGGTTTTAGTATGCAATAAAGTGAATGATTCCTTACAGTATGTTTTTCGAATAAAGTATTTTGCACCAGTGTTGATCAATGATGTTTCAATAGTCATACTTAAAGCGGTTATTGTTTTGTTTTTTAATTTAGTATTGCTAGTTAATGTCGTATTTATTTTGGTCGGGCGGTAAGGTCATGATCGGTGAGCAGTAATTGGAAGATCCCTATGGTGGGGGCGTCACCCATTACGGATGGGAGCGCCCGGGGGGAGGTGGCCATTGGCCCCTCAACGGGGAGGCGGTCCCTTCTAAGGATGGGACGCCGAAAGGAAAGGGAAGGCGGTCAAGGCCCCTCCCTGGATAGGAGGGGCTACGGGCCCCTCCTGGGAATTTCCCGGGCCAGGACATCTGCGACGGCAGATGTGGTAAGTTGTGTGGTGTGGGGAGGGGGGTTTACGCTACCTTCTAGACACCTCACACGAGTCCTCGGACGACCATAAAATGGCGTCGAGTTCATTGGGGCCCCCGTCAAGTCAAGGGAAATTGGTATGTGCACATGAGGTACAGCCCTCTGTGCGGTCGCCCCTCGCAAGTGAGGGGGTAATTCTGGTTTAGGGATCTGACACCGGTTACGACCTTGCCGTTGGCCCTTAACGTTAGGATGTACAATTTCAAGTTAAAATGTATTTGTAGGATGTTAGTTTCGGCTAGGAGAACCTTTGTATTAGAAATATGTTAAGGTTAGCCAAAACATCGTAATGTGGAAATGAAATTGTACATAATATGAAACTGTTATTTTAATGTTTTGATTTTGTTTCATATTTTAATAAATACGGCCGGGAGGGTCACTCCCTCCCGCCTTCCAAAAGTTCAGAACTGTTTCCGGTTTCCCATCCTTGGGGATTGTGTTGAGAGGGGGTGGCGGGTATCTCAGCCATATGGATTTTGAGATTGCTGAAGGAAATTGTCCTGCTATGTATGAGACTAAACGTCCGCTTTAGGGCAAGACACGTGCCGGGGGTACTAACCCAGGCAGCTGATGCACTCTCTCGTTCCCATATGCAGGCCTTCCGGGGTTTTCTGCCCTCAGCGGACTCGGTGGCGGCACCATTTCCCGAAGTTCTCTGGTTTCTCGGTGCCCCGGATTACAAAACCTCGTGGGAGAGAGTCTAGCACCCAGGACAAGGAAGGCATATGAAGGGGCGTTCCGTTCCTATTGGTCCTTTTTGGGTTCAGCTAGGGGGGAGCATTGGGGGCAGGAGGAGTATGTCCTGAAACTTCTGGTATCACTACATCAGGCAGGCAGATCAGTGGCTACGGCCAATAGGCACCGGGCCGCCATCTCCTTCATGGCGCGGGCTCATGGCATACAGGACCCCACATCATCCTTTCTCGTACAGAAGGCACTACGTGGGTGGCAACGCCTTGAGGGTCGTAGAGTGGATGAGAGGCACCCGATAGGGTTAGAAAGGTTGTCCCTGTTACTGTCCGTACTCCCTGCAACATGTTCGTCTCATTCAGAGACGGTGCTATTCCGGGCTGCTTTTGCATTAGCATTCCATGGGGCTATGCGGGTAAGCGAACTGGTAGCAAGGAACAAGCAGGTTACGGGGGGAGGTCTGTGTCGAGAACACATTCAAATTAAGGGGGAGACAATGGTAATCTCGATAGCCAGGTCCAAGACCGATCAGGGAGCGATCGGGGACAGTGTGGTAGTCCAGCGGATTCCGGGATCTCCCATGTGCCCGGTAAAATGCGTTGACGAGTATTTAGCGCAGAGGGCGGCATCATGGGGGGGAAGCTTGCTGAGGCACACCGACGCCACCCCACTGACTCGATTTCAGTTTCAGCAGGTGCTAACAATGGCAATCGCGGCGGCGGGCTTGAACCCAAGCGATTTTGGGACCCATTCCTTCCGGATAGGGGCTGCTACAGAGGCTACAGCCAGGGGTCTGAGTGTTGAAAAGGTGAAACGGTTGGGGCGTTGGTCCTCGAACTGTTATAAAAGGTATGTGCGGTTGCACATGTTGTGAAGCTAATGTCATGCACTCACGCTTCTTGTTTTCTGTTTGGTTTACAGTTTCGCGAGCAGGCTTTGCGGGGCGGACTGTGCAGTTGACCCGACACCTGGGGACCAGCGGTCAAAGATCACCGGCTGAGGAAAGAGTGGTGTGGGTCATTGGCCACTCATACGTGAGGCGCGCCGCAGACGTATTCAAAGCAGGTGACATGAATCACGTGGCTGGGGAATACGGGTACAGGGTGACCTTCCACGGAAGGGGCGGGCTCTGTATTGACCAGTTTCAAAGTTTTATGGAGGGACTGCTAGGGCGGACGAGGTCACCGCCATCTGTAATCATAGTGCATCTTGGGGGCAATGATTTCATGACCATTGGTCAACGAGTGCTGCTCGAGTTAATGTTGTCCACAGTAAGTTGGTTGGCAAGAAGGGTTCCGGGGTGCACGATTGTGTGGTCGCACATGATTCCTCGGAAGGTGTGGCGGGGGGCCCTCTCTGTGCCAGCATTGAACCACTCGGTAAAGAAGGTGAATAACAAAATGAGTAGGTTGTTTCGTACAGGTAATTTGCATTGCATTCCACATGGATGTATCCGGGGGGACCATATGTATTTGGCGGATGGGGTCCATTTGTCCCGGGAGGGAAATGTCTTACTCATAGGAGACTTCATAGCTTGGTTAAGGAGTTTACGTAACCATGACCTCTAGTAGGAGTTTTGTGGGGGGTCCGGATAGCCGGTCAACTATCCGGCCTGTGGCGGTAAGGTCATGATCGGTGAGCAGTAATTGGAAGATCCCTAGAGGTGGGGCGCCACCCATTATGGATGGGAGCGCCTGGAGGGAGGCGGCCATTGGCCCCTCACACGGGGAGGCGGTACCCTTCTAAGGATGGGACCGCCGAAAGAGAAGGCGGTCAGGGCCCCTCCTTGGGGTGGAGGGGCTACGGGCCCCTCCTTGGAATTTCCCGGGGCCAGGACATCCGCGACGGCGGATGTGGTAAGCAGTGTGGGGTGGGAGGGGGGTCTACGCTACCTTCTAGACACCTCACACGTGTCCTCGGACGACCACCAAGATGGCGTCGAGTAAATATGGGGCCCCCGTTGAGACAAGGGAAATTGGAAGTTGGCACAGAGGTACAGTCCTCTGTGCGCCCGCCCCTCACAAGTAAGGGGGGGAGTTCTGGTATTAGGGATCTGACACCGGTTACGACCTTGCCGTTGGCCTGTAATGTTAGGATGTACAATTTGAATTTTGAGAAATGCATTTACAGGATGTTTGAGAATCGGCTAGGAGAACCTTTGTATTAGAGATATGTTAAGGTTAGCCAATAAACATCGTAATGTATAAATGAAATTGTACATGATATGAAACTGTTATTTTAATGTTTTCATTTTGTTTCATATTTTAATAAATACGGCCGGGAGGGTAACTCCCTCCCGCCTTCCAAAAGCTCAAGAACTGTTTCCGTCTTCCCATTCTTGGGGATCGTGTTGGGAGGGGGTGACGGGTATCCCGGCCATATGGAACGGGGCGACCACTCGGTCCCCCCGAACGTATGGTCGGGTGCCCCGATCCCCCTGGGAAGCCATTTTGGGCGGGAGGCGTGTCACGGCTGGTATGCCCGAAGCGGCGTAGCCGGGGCGCGCCTTTTCCCGCCCAAGAGGGGTTGTCCTAGACACCTACACCGTTGGCCACACCCTGAAGGTGGTCGGAGGAGGGTCCATGCCCTCCCAAAGATGAATAAAAGGAACAACAACCCAAGGAAGCATCCTCTTGTTCCTGTGCTTGGAAGCTGCACCTCTCAGTTGCACGTGAGCCCGTGACGGAACAAGAGCCATTTTTGACCCACCCACCAGCCCCTGATGACAGCGATTGTTATTTCAATAAAGTCGATGAATGTGGATATTATCTCCTTTTCAGGTTGTTTCTAATAAAGTTTGGTGTTTTGATGTGCAATAAAATGGTTGCTCTTTTAGCATGAACCCAGGCGAGTATCGCAGCTGTGTTGAAAGCGGGGTATTGTAGAAGTAGGGGTATACTTGAAATGCCTAGTATAACTGTGTATTTTCATTCTCATTATGTTAAAAAATGTCGTATTTATTTTTTGGTCGGGCAGTAAGGTCATGATCGGTGAGCAGTAATTGGAAGATCCCTAGAGGTGGGGCGCTACCCATTATGGATGGGAGCGCCTGGAGGGAGGCGGCCATTGGCCCCTCACACGGGGAGGCGGTACCCTTCTAAGGATGGGACCGCCGAAAGGGAAGGCGGTCAAGGCCCCTCCCTGGGGTGGAGGGGCTACGGGCCCCTCCTTGGAATTTCCCAGGGCCAGGACATCCGCGGCGGCGAATGTGGTAAGCAGTGTGGGGTGGGCGGGGGGTCTACGCTACCTTCTAGACACCTAACACGAGTCCTCGGACGACCACCAAGATGGTGTCGAGTAAATATGGGGCCCCCGTTGAGACAAGGGAAATTGGAAGTTGGCACAGAGGTACAGTCCTCTGTGCGCCCGCCCCTCACAAGTAAGGGGGGGAGTTCTGGTATTAGGGATCTGACACCGGTTACGACCTTGCCGTTGGCCCGTAATGTTAGGATGTACAATTTGAATTTTGAGAAATTCATTTACAGGATGTATGAGAATCGGCTAGGAGAACCTTTGTATTAGAGATATGTTAAGGTTAGCCAATAAACATCGTAATGTATAAATGAAATTGTACATGATATGAAACTGTTATTTTAATGTTTTCATTTTGTTTCATATTTTAATAAATACGGCCGGGAGGGTAACTCCCTCCCGCCTTCCAAAAGCTCAAGAACTGTTTCCGTCTTCCCATTCTTGGGGATCGTGTTGGGAGGGGGTGACGGGTATCCCGGCCATATAGCAAGGGCTCTAAGCGATAAAAATCGCCCGTTCTGGGCGTTAAAAAATATCACCGCTATCGGTGGTATTTTTTACGGTGTTAGTGCTTGAAGAAGAATGGTAACATATATGTGAAAGAAAATCCTGTAACAGGCTCAGTGTTTCACATTATCGCGTGAAAACAAAGGTTGTTTTCACACACCAATATGTCCCTTGTAATTAAGGGACGGGGTGGATCTAGTTTTATTTACTACACTGTTATGTGAACGATGTTGAATGTTTGATAAGAGGAGGGTTTAAAAGTTTTCCGATAAAGTATTTCTCAAGGGAAGTGGGTGGAGTGTTCCGTGTAAATTGGAGAATAGAAACTACTAAGAACCAATTGGAAGTGTTTTTTCAAGTCACATTACTACACATGCGCGTCTCAGGTGCTGTTCGCGATGGGTGGGTGCGCGCACCCGGTTGCACACTAAAAGAAAACGGCGAGAAACTTTTCTTTATAATATGCTCTTGGAGCTCGTTTTGGTACAAAGAGTTAGTTCTTAAAAGAACTTTTTTTTTTTTTTTTTTTGGAAACAAGTGTTATGTTGCTTTTGATTTCTTAAACTTGCAACGACATTTTTAAGTATGTCATACCATCAAAATGAAATGAAGAAATTTATCTTTTCTCGGAGCATTTATGACTCTCAATTTTGAGTTTAATTAGAATAAGGCTCTGCTCTCCGTATAGAAGAATTTCTCCACAGTCGTTGCATTTCATGTGCACCTTCGCAAGATATGGTCTCAAGTCCATCTCAGCACTCGATGGAGATACAGGTCGTCCTGCAGAAGATGTGCTGACCACTTCTGATGGTAATAGCGTGGCCAGAGCTCTTGTCGATGCCTTTGCAAACTCTATAGGGTGCCTTTGTTTGACATGCCGCTTCATGGTATGTATGGAAAAGGAATATTTTTTCCTTGGATTTCTTCTTAAGAGCTCCGATTTGCATATCGTGCAGGTTACTTTTGGCGCATTCACTTTCTTTTGATCTTCAGGATAAGTGAAAAATTGCCAAATGAAAGATTCCGTTTTTCTTCTTAAAGGTAGTCGCTCATTTCCTTCAGATTCGGAAGATGAATGCGGAACGGCAGCCATTTCAGCAAAGTCTTCGGAAAAATGTTGGACGTTGTTCTCTCTTGAGAGTAGAAAAGATAGTGAGGGAAGTGGGTGGAGTGCTGCGTGTAAATTCCAGAATAGAAACTGCTAAGAACCAATTGGAAGTGTTCTTTTTTAAGTCACATGACACACATGCGCTTCTCAGGACGTGTACGCGGTGACAGTATCTAGTCACGTACGTGATTTGGAAGTAGCGATCTTTTTCGGCGAAGTTTGAAAACGTGAAAAGGAGTGAATTCAAACACATACGGATTTTACATATCTTTAGAGCTCGATTTAAGTATACAATCGTTAAACTATAAAACCTTTCATATTGTTTAAAAAAATATTAAGGTGTGTACATACAGTCACGGACGAAAGATTAAAAAGATATTCGGCTCCATTTAATTAAAAGGTTTATATGAAAAAAAAGAAGCCTAGGTTCAGTGTCTTTAACGTACTATAAGTTCTTTCATTGGTCTATGAAGAAATTCATTAGGTTCAAATTGCAAAGCTTTCACGAAATATATAGGTGGGTGCGCGCACTCGGTCGCGCACGTAAGATTGGTATGGCGATATTTATTTCAGGTATATCCTTTATAGTTAGGAACTAGCATTCAAAAAACCTATGAAATTCACTGAAAAAACCATAGGTTTTACACACGTTATAGTTAGGAACTAGCATTCGAAAAACCTATGAAATTCACACAAAAAAACATAGGTTTTACACACGTTATAGTTAGGAAGTAGCATTTGAAAAACCTCTGAAATTCACTGAAAAAACCATAGGTTTTACACACGTTATAGTTAGGAAGTAGCATTTAAAAAACCTATGAAATTCACTGAAAAAACCATAGGTTTGACACCAGTTATAGTTAGCTTCATGAGTGATGTAATATGTGATATCATCAGCAGTGCATTACACGCGCAAGTTATAGTGAGTCCAACTAACTATAACGTGGAATTTCATTGGTTTTATGTCAGTAAAATTTCCAGCTAACTATAACTGGTGTCAAACCTATGGTTTTTTCAGTGAATTTCATAGGTTTTTTAAATGCTACTTCCTAACTATAACGTGTGTAAAACCTATGGTTTTTTCAGTGAATTTCATAGATTTTTCAAATGCTACTTCCTAACTATAACGTGTGTAAAACCTATGGTTTTTTCAGTGAATATATACATACATATATATATATATATATATATATATATATATATATATATATGTATTACCTACTGGCGGTCGCCAGTAGGTATATATAGTTAGGATTTTTTCTCTATGGAACTTTTGAAAATTCTATGTCTAATACCTTTGGCGTTTGTGGACGGAATCGGCTGAAATTTTCAGGAAAATGGCACATTTTGTTTCTGATCAGCCCCTGAAAATTTGGGGGGGTTACGTCAAGGGGGGGCCGAGAAAAAAGGGGGGTCTCAAAACACGTTTTTCCCATGTTAATTTCCATAGGGCGTTTGGCCTCACTTTTAGCTCGAACGGCTGAATGGATTTACACGAAACTTGGCAAAATTGTAGGGACTGTTAGCCCGATGTGTCTTTGCTGGGTCTCAATATATGTGCTCCAGTGGATTTTGAGAAATTAACGTTTTAAAAAACAGATATATCTGTGACAGCGTCCTGGATAGCGCTCCAGATCGCGTACTTTTCGCGTAACGGAGCTTTGCGAAGCGAAGCTGATTGGCTCTCCGGTGTCTGTCAACATTCTAAACAGTCCGGAGCGGCCGCCATCTTGTCTCTCGGTAGGATCGAGAGACAAGAGGAGGAGAAAAACGAAGGGGGAATTTAATGAAAGGGGGCAAGGTAGACCCCTCTTGACCCCCTAGGAATGATGTTGGGGTTATTAAAGGGTCCCGTGGGGAAAATAAAATTCAAATCAAATCAGCGATGTCATTTGAGATGTCATCAGTGCTGTCACTGACCTTGTCATGAATGATGTAATATGTGACATCATCAGCAGTGGATTGCGGGTGCGCGAAATATAGTTAGTACAACTAACTATATAGGAGCATTTTCAATGGTTTTGTATGAGTGAAATGTCCAGCTAACTATAACACCCCTAAAACGTATAGTTTTTGAGTGAATTTTAAAGGTTTTTTAAATGCTAATTCCTAACTATATAAGGCCTGAAACCTATGGTTTCTTCAGTGAATATATATATATATATATATTCACTGAAAAAACCTTAGGTTTAAGGGACGTTATAGTTAGTTGGACATTTCACTCATACAAAATGATCGAAATACCCCTGTTATAGCTAGTTCATCGAACTATAACTCTCGCCCCCCAATGCACTGCTGATGACGTGACATATTACATCATTCATGACATGGTCAGTGACATCACTGATAACATTATCCAGTGACTATGTGTTTCTTTAAAATGTAAATATGTTTGTGACTGACTGTATAAGTGAGTGATTAATTGTGTCTTACATAATGCATGTGTTAGCCATTGATACAGATATTCACACAGTTTAGGTTGTCAGATGGTGTATGAGTGGTTCCAT